>NW_021379725.1:0-418 GCF_001605985.2 Dendrobium catenatum | reverse complement strand
GAAAAGTTATATCATTTGACCGAGCAATTTGAGTTGACCCCAAATAGTAGGAAAGAAGCTAAAGTATTGCTCCATTTGTCTTCATCACCTTGAATCACTCCACACACATGTAGGGAAAGCTTTTGTCTTCTCGCATTATAAAATCCTCTTGCAAATCTACTTCACAAATTCTATTCCACACAAATCCATTTCATCATAGAGGAGAATAAGTGAAGATGTCGTAGGATGATTAGGTGGCGTGTAGGAGTATTGGAATAGGGGTGTCAATATATGACACGACCCAAAAACCCGACGCGTTCGCAGCCGCATCCTTCCCTGCACTAGCTCTCATAATCGCTCTCACGACCTCACCCTCGCTTGCCCGCATGACCTTTCCCTTGTTTGCCCTCAAGACCTTGCCCTCACCTTCACCCTCTCC
>NW_021379724.1:0-389 GCF_001605985.2 Dendrobium catenatum | reverse complement strand
ATATGTTAATGACGGCTACCTTAATTAAGAATCCTTAGTTAGACTTTCTGTTTTAAGCCTGATCGTCCAGGACAATGTAAATATCGTCCTGGCCGATGTGAGCAAAAACAGAAATTCTATGTCTCTCAAGTGTATGTGTGTAAGGTTACTTACATCAGTCTCTTTTACCATTACAAGTAGACTCAAAAGGTGAAAAAAAAAGTTAGACTGACTCAACCCTAAACCTACGCAATCCTGAGTTTGGCTTCTTCTTGATCGTCCAATCTTAGATTCCTAAAAAGTTAGAAGCAACAAGTAGTCCAAGAGAAATAGTATTTGTCAATCATCAAAACATAAGATATGAAAATAGGTTTGCAACAATCTCCCCCTTTTTGATGATGGCAAAACAC
>NW_021379723.1:0-247 GCF_001605985.2 Dendrobium catenatum | reverse complement strand
GTCATTCCTTGGTGGAAGGTCTTAGCTTGATGTACATCTTATGGAGTACATTACATGATGTTGATACAAAAAGTCGTTGCTGACATGTTCGTTTGGTCGGAGGACCGTAGTCGAAGGGCAACGGAGGTCAGAAGAACAGTTGCCTTGCGAGGGAGGCAGGAAGGACTGTGTCGGCGGGCGACGTAAGTCAGGAGGACTGTAGTCTGCAGACGATAGAGGTCGGAAAGACTGTAGTTGCGGACGACGT
>NW_021379722.1:0-250 GCF_001605985.2 Dendrobium catenatum | reverse complement strand
TAATTAGAATAATTTCAATATTTTAATAATATCCTTATCCATTAAGCATCATTATAAAAAAAAGCCATTTTGATTTTGTTTCCGTCAGACTAACGTGAAGGAAATGCATAACATAGAGGGTTTGGGGGAAATTAGAGGAAAAAGAGAGGAGAGAGAACTTTACAATTTGATTTTGGGCGATTTCAAGCTATTTTCGTTCATCGGCCTAATTGAAAAACTTGTTAATTGTCTCGAGGTAATTAATATTATG
>NW_021379721.1:0-344 GCF_001605985.2 Dendrobium catenatum | reverse complement strand
TTATGAATGTTCATCCTAAAAAGACATGAATACTTCCTAATACTCATCTCCAAAAATACTTAGAGCATACGATGAACAAAAATCTGCATATATTCCATTCTTAAAACAGTTCGGAACACTAAACAAGTGAAAATATGTATCCAATCGATTCCCAAGGCAGTTTGAGGCACAAAGATAGGAAAAATCTGCATCTAACACTTCTCCAAAACAGTTTGGAGCACAAAATGACGAAAAATCTGCATATAACTCTTTCTCAAAACAGTTTGGAATGCAAACCAACGAAAAATCTGCATATAACTCATTCTCGAAGCAGTTTGAAATTCAAAAATAATGAAAAATTTTGC
>NW_021379720.1:0-297 GCF_001605985.2 Dendrobium catenatum | reverse complement strand
TCCGTGATCGCCTGCGAGATCAAGCGTAGAGACTGCGCGCGTGGTCGAGCGGCTGCCTAGTTCAATCCGAGTTTTTTTTTAAAAGATTCGGCCGGTTCGGCGTATTTTCAAGAAAAAAAAGGAAAGAAAAAAAAAATCTTACCTTTCGACCTTTATTGCCGAACAAAGAAATTTCTAGGAAGCCTTAATTGCTTTCCAATGTCAGAAATTAACTCCTCGCAAAATATTGATCAAACTGAGGAATCGTTGGTGCACCAAGAACGAGGTGACCTTCAAAGCATACAACCTTCCTATCGT
>NW_021379719.1:0-390 GCF_001605985.2 Dendrobium catenatum | reverse complement strand
TATAAAACTTGTGTCTTTTATTTTTTTCGCTGCTTTTATTTTTTACTATTTAAACTTGTGGTTGAAAAACATTCTCACAAAATTCACTAATGTTATTTTCGATATAAAATTTTTTTGAAGAGGGATAAATTTTTTATTACCAATTCACGCTCCCTCTTGGTTAGTCGATGGGACATAAGCTTAGGTTTAACAGCCTAATTCAAATTAAACAAGTTTTAACAGAGGATGATTTTGAGATCCTGTAGGATGGCTTTGATGTTGTTTTTCAAAAACTCCTTCCATAAAATATATCTAATAGAAGATCAATACACGAATTGTTGAATCAAGAATCAAATTTTCAAACTCAAGTATCAAAAGTATCAAGGATTTTCTAAAGTTTTAAGAAGTATA
>NW_021379718.1:0-361 GCF_001605985.2 Dendrobium catenatum | reverse complement strand
TCACCCTCCCTCTTGGTAGCCTTGGGACATTCACTTATGCTTAACAACCTAATTACTAGACTCAACAATGTTCATATCCAAAAACCCTAGCCGTAGTTTAGTTTAAGTAAGTGATTTTATGCCATTCGTACTGTACGAACATTTTCATACTATACAATTTATTTTAAATACTTATTTAAATTAACCCGTGATTAGTGCATGAAATCGAGGCCTAATTATATTTTGAACATCGTACTGTACGAACAAAATTATACCATACGATGAACAGAGATGAAGTTTGATCGTCCCGGATATTGTCCTGGACGATCTCTTGGTTATTGTCTCATCGTACTGTACGATATGAATCGTACCATACGATGAA
>NW_021379717.1:0-474 GCF_001605985.2 Dendrobium catenatum | reverse complement strand
AAAAATGATTATGAATATTTTAACTTTTCTGTTCATCGTACTATATGAATTTATTTCGTACTGTACGATCTGGTGTAATAGAAATAAATTAAAATATTTATTTTTCCTGAAAAATTAATTTTAAATATAACTAATCGTACTGTACGATCACCACATCGTACTATACTATCTGTTATAATTAGAAAGCCCGCCGTCCATTAAATTAGGCAAAATTTTGATTTTGAAGAGTTGTATAATCGTACTGTACGATCATAATCGTACGGTACGATGTTTGAAATATTGCCTAAGTTAATCCTGAGATTATGCAATCAAAACGGCTGAAATTTATTATTTGGATCGTACTGTACGAACTGGATCATACTGTACGAACTGGATCATACTGTACGAACTGGATTGTACAGTACTAACAGGTCAATTTCTGCACATCGTACTGGACGTTCTTGAGATCGTACGGTACAATATTTGACGGCTGAA
>NW_021379716.1:0-295 GCF_001605985.2 Dendrobium catenatum | reverse complement strand
AGAGAGACAGAAAGAGAGAGAGAGCAAGAAAGATCAAGGCAGTGCAAGGAGAGAGAGAGAGAGCAAGTGAGAGCAAGCTTGAGAAAGAACAAGAGAGAGCAAGGGAGAGAGAGGGAGAGAGAGAGAGAGAGAAAGAGAGAGCGAGACAGATAGAGAGAGAGAGAGAGAGAGAGCAAGGGAGAGAGCAAGGCAGAGAGCCAGAGAGAGAGATAGATAGAGAGAGAGAGAGAGAAATTAAGAGATATATAGAGAGAGAATAAGAGAGAGAGAGAGATTGAGAGGGAAAGAGAGAGAA
>NW_021379715.1:0-299 GCF_001605985.2 Dendrobium catenatum | reverse complement strand
CTCTATCCACCAACTCCTGGAGCTGAACTTTCAACTTAGAAAGTTCTTTCGGTGCCATCTTGTACGGAGCTTTTGATATTGAAGTTGTATCCGGAAAAATATCAATACAGAATTCAACATCTCTGTCCGGAGGTAAACCAACTAACTCCTCAGGAAAAACGTCAGAAAACTCCCGTACAACCAGTATATCAGAAATAGAACCCACATCTATGTTCATATCCCGTATAGAAGCCAAAAATACCGGACAACCCTTCTTCCACATTCTTCTGACTTCCAACACAGAAATCAGACATGATAGA
>NW_021379714.1:0-225 GCF_001605985.2 Dendrobium catenatum | reverse complement strand
GGCGGGAATGAAAAGGTTGAGGGGAGCGAGCACGGCTCTGGTTGTTCTGAAATTAAATATTAATACAAAGGTTATGAACTTTAAACATTTGAATTATATAAAGTTATTAAATAAGGGCGAGAAACTCGAGAAATTATTATGTGCGGAGATCAGATGCAGAACGTCGTCCGGAGACTAATCAGAATGTGTCATGTCAGCGGTACCGAGCCATGGTATACAGTGGCA
>NW_021379713.1:0-224 GCF_001605985.2 Dendrobium catenatum | reverse complement strand
AAACTCAGAAGATCTGCCAGAGCATCGCCCTGGATGCAAGACGGGACGATTGAAAATTGGCTTGATCGTCTAAGCCGATCTCATGATCGTCTTGGCCGATCAGTTCAAATCAGAGGAAAATCGTCCGAAGAATAGTCCTGGATACGAGCTGCCCGATATTTATCGTCCTGAAGTAACTTAAGGTTTTTGACTGGATCGTCCTGGCCGATCCTACGATCGTTTAA
>NW_021379712.1:0-326 GCF_001605985.2 Dendrobium catenatum | reverse complement strand
TGTTCATTTTCTCTTTTCTGTTTGTGTGCGGAATACTTGTGCAACGCTAAGACGAATATTTCCTAACTCTACTGCCGTGTATATTCTAGCACGCAACACATGTAAAACAACATAATGAGCACATAGTCCAGCAAATAACTAAAATCTTACAGCTAAAATTAATAAAAGATAAAAATGAACAATATTCTAGAAATCATATAAAAATGTATGTATTATTATCTATAGTGTTTGTATGTATCAATTTATCTTTCTACAGTTCATCAAATCTCAATCCATTATATCACTAGTCAGAGTATTAATAACAATCAACAATGCTAATGTCAGTA
>NW_021379711.1:0-268 GCF_001605985.2 Dendrobium catenatum | reverse complement strand
ATGACGAAGCTCGGAGCTCGATTGAGCGCGTAACGACGACGACGGACGACGTCGTCATTGGACACGACGACGAAGCTCGGAGCTCGATTGAACACGCGAACGACGTGATGACGAACGACGTCGTCGTTGTACGCGACCTTGACATAAAACGCGACGACAAACCGCAATTACTCTCCGACGACGGACGTCTGCACGGCAGCGAAGGCGAGTACGCGGCGACATTCTGAGCTCGAATTGAGCTCGATGAGCCGCTCGACAACGAAACGAG
>NW_021379710.1:0-278 GCF_001605985.2 Dendrobium catenatum | reverse complement strand
GAGATCTAAAATTGGTAGCGTATTCACTATATTTGCTAAAAAAAGTCCTACAAAAAATCCCAAATTTGAATTTCACCAAAATGATGCACTTAACTAATTTTAACTTTACAAATTTTTAAAAAAAACTTCTTTAACAGAAATAAGCAACTACTTACACTACCCTATATAATTGTTATAAAAAAATTATTAGGCTACAACTTCAAAAAAAACTCAATATAAAATAATATTGTGTTATGAATGTTGTGATTGTGCTATGTTATATTAACTACCATTATAAA
>NW_021379709.1:0-261 GCF_001605985.2 Dendrobium catenatum | reverse complement strand
TGATGAATAACTAGTTAAAATCATATGTCACATGCTAAAATCAATCGATTACAAGAAAATAGACATGCGTGTTTTCCAAAAATCAAATGAAATATTTTCAAATAAAGGAGGTCTGGTGATTGAATATCCTTCCGCAATATTATGATTCAAAAAATTAGCCATGGATCAAAATTCAAAAGCATTTAAAAACTTATTTTATGAAAACTGCTCTGATACTACTTGTTAGTTTGTTAGGGATGTTAAGCCCTATAGAACTGGCCC
>NW_021379708.1:0-360 GCF_001605985.2 Dendrobium catenatum | reverse complement strand
TTTGATGCAAATTGAAGTTTACTGTAAAGTACAAAGACAAGAATATAGTTTTATTATATTGAAATGAAATGCTTTATTAATGTCTGATGAGTTTTTATTCACCTTTTATATATATATATATATATTTTAAACGTCATTGCAGGTCCCAAATCTGGATGAAAAAAGTTGAGGATTTTTTTTTTACAATTAATGCATTTTTGCTTAATGTGTCAACAAATTATAACAATATTTTGTAATATATTTTTCACATTTAATTATAGTATTACTCAAGATTTCCTTGGCACAATTCGAAGCGTATCCCTTATGATAAGTTCTCTTAACTTTCCCTCATACTATAATTACTATGTTTGCGTGCTTTTT
>NW_021379707.1:0-318 GCF_001605985.2 Dendrobium catenatum | reverse complement strand
GACAAAAATCATTTCAATCAGATTTATATGAAAGAAAAAAAAAATGCAAGAAATCGAACAAATAAATGATTCTGTCAATCAACATACATTATATAATTTATTATAAATTGCTTAAGTTTAGAACTACTCTATTTACCTTATTTGACCAATTCAAAATTTCATAACACTTTAAATTTTATTTCATTTCTTATATTTTATTTTTTAATATTATGGTAAGTTATCGATCTATATAATAGTATTTTATTAATTCCTAAAATTTTTAAAAGCTATTTAATCTTATTAAAAGATCTATAATATGATATTGTTTTATTATTTTTT
>NW_021379706.1:0-237 GCF_001605985.2 Dendrobium catenatum | reverse complement strand
ATCTACATTATAAATTTATTTGTGAATTAAGTTTATCTTAAATATGAATCAATTTAAAATTAAAGATATTTAAACTTTAAATTACAAAATAATATTGTTTTTTTTTTCCAAAATAATATTGTTTATTTATAAATTATATTTACTTTTTAGTCACATATTTTCATTATTATATTATTATTATGGCATTTACAAAATATTTAAATTATTGTATAATTTTATTTACATTATTATTATGTC
>NW_021379705.1:0-459 GCF_001605985.2 Dendrobium catenatum | reverse complement strand
CTGACGTAAGTCGGTTCAGTTCGTCCTGGGACGAACAAGTTTTGTCTTGGGATGATTTTATGCAGAGCAATTCGTCCAGGGATGAAAATTAATTTTGTCCTGTACGATCGCATACAAAGAGTTTCGTCTAGGGATAAAAATTAATTTTGTCCTATACAATCCATACAGAGAGCTTCGTCCCAGTACGAACCATAATTTTCGTCTGGAAGAACAGTGCAAGGTGAGAATCCAGAGACGTTCATCCTGGGACGAATATTAAATTCGTCCTGGATGATTAGGATATAGAAAATTTTCTACTCGCTTGTTCGATCCATTGCTCTTTCGACGGGTTAATTGACATGATCGTCCCGTACGAACCAGGTTCATCCCGTACAATCAGTTTATAAAAAGTGTTCCCCAAGACTGTGTGTTGTGATTTTTCGCTCAATTACAATCACTCCCTCTCATTTCAAAACTTGT
>NW_021379704.1:0-902 GCF_001605985.2 Dendrobium catenatum | reverse complement strand
ATTATGATAGAGTAGAGTTGAATTGAAGTTATTATTGTAAGTTGATAAGACAGATTAAACAAAATAGAATTCACACAAACATGCAAGTCTTATATTCAATGAACATCAAAATGGACTCATTAAGCCAAGCTTCCGATTTAGCATGAGTCTAGTGTAAAAAATAATGATACTCTTATTTTTTCCATACAACATCAAAATTCATTACAAAATATGATTTATCAAAATACTACGCATTAAAGTTGTCAATATCGTTTCATAATGAAATAAAATAATAAATTCACCCGTTATTCATATCTGTTCAACTGATGAGAACTCAAACATTATTGAGTTTTGGATTGGTGTGAAAGAGTTAGTGTATATATATATATATATATAGGCCCTCATTTGCTCATTTCCCATGTTGTTTTTGTGCTACAATATTTGAAATAAAGTCACTATCACTATGGGAGCTGCAGTGCATTTTCTTTTCGCATGGTCATGTAGCCATGGAGGTGCAGACGCAATAGAGAGTTTCCAATTGCATATTTGCTAAACAAATCAAAATTTTGATACTAAAATTTTAAAATAAAAAAAAGAAGCCTAAGGTTGCAAGCCAGAAGTCTAACTACTGACAAAGTATTCCACTCCTTTAGAGGCCAGCAAGCCCACATTTAAATTTAAAAAAAAAAATCATGTTTGCACCATAGTATGTAAATTGAGTTCCAACAAAATGAAAAAGGTCACATAATGACACAACTTACTATAGTCAACTAACCTAAAGTGACACCTATTTTAACTTCTACAATGCTAGAAGTGCTAAAATATTGGAAATTGCTCATTCTTCTCCTTCCAATGTAATGTCGAGCACTAAGGGGCTATTTGGTATTGGATTTACAGCGGGATTTAAGTCGGATTTACGCTAA
>NW_021379703.1:0-254 GCF_001605985.2 Dendrobium catenatum | reverse complement strand
TTACCATGGCAGGACATCCTGTTCGTGTACTAGATTTTCGATATTTAACCTTCGTACCAATCTCCGTTTCCTTCTTGAAACCTGACTTAGAACAAACGAAATCCTTTGACTTGATATTCCTTGTATTTGGCCAAAAATGGTGATGCTCTTTCCGAACACTAAATCCATGTGAATGCGCGTAATGGCAATTCTTTTCATATGCTTCCTTCTCAGAGTTGTAAACACCCTGTGAAAAAAAATTCAAACTTCCAGTT
>NW_021379702.1:0-252 GCF_001605985.2 Dendrobium catenatum | reverse complement strand
AAAAGTCGATTAACAAGTCTTTTCGTCTTTCTCAACAACTGACTACAATAGCCCAGGCCCCGGCGTGAAAGGTTGACATGGATGCTTCGCAGAAGGATGTTGAGCCACTTCCCTCTCCAGTAGTCGTAGGAACTACTGAGAAAAATATAAAAGAAAAGAAATTTAATTTTGTAGAGAGGAAGTGTGTGGATGAGAGATGTATTAAAATGGCGGATGGTGGTGTTAAAACCCTTTCCCCTCTTTTGTTATCTG
>NW_021379701.1:0-312 GCF_001605985.2 Dendrobium catenatum | reverse complement strand
AATATATCTTTTGTTTTGTTATAGGGTATGAAACAAATATCATGGTTGCTAAATCCTTATTTCTTTTGTTCTCATTTGCTCAAGTAGTGTAATTTAACCATTTGGTGAAATGTCTCAAATATAGATTTCTAGTTGTTTTTCTAAAAAAAAAAAAATCTAAAAAACAAAGTTGGTTATTTGATGAAATGTATGTAGAGATGAAGGTCATTCCTTCATGGATCATGCCTCTTTTGTTCAATACTTGTTGATGGACCTTATTCTCTCCAAAAAGAGATGAAAAGGTGAAGATTGGAAAGCTTTCTTCTTTGAATC
>NW_021379700.1:0-682 GCF_001605985.2 Dendrobium catenatum | reverse complement strand
GCCTTCAGACAATTTATATATTAGTTTTGAATTAAATTCAAATAAATTTCAAGATCAATAGTTTTTATTTTTTATAGCATTCAAATATTATTTTCTCATTTCATGTAAAACAAAATTTGTTTTAGTGGTATATAATTCAATTATACACATGTTTAACATTTATATATTTCTACCTGTATGGATGTAGGATTTTATCTCACGTGCTTAGAATGCTTGATTTATCTTAAATATTGATACATAATCAAAAGATTATCTTCATTAAGCATGAATCTCGAGGCAAAATCAAGTTGGAAACTTCCAAAATTAACATTGGGACCATCCGATCTCCGATTTCAACAAACTTATAATCGAACTGAATGTCTCTTAAATATGAACCCAACGACACCAAATTTGACTTAATCCGAGCCCAAATGGGTATGAATCGAGGACCTGAAACTCTGTTGGAAGGTTCAAACAACAATTTGGATTACCAAATGGGTTTCAAATGTGACATGCTTATAGTCAAATTGAGCGACTCGACGAGAAAAATCCAACAAGCCCAAGATCGCAGATTTTTGACATTATTACCCTACTGAGCTATTTTCCCTTTTCCTACTGGAATGTTAGAACATATGGGGATCACCGGGGCCCTTGTATGAGATGATTCAGCCCCCGGACTGAAAGATGAAACAGTTTGCATTTT
>NW_021379699.1:0-1327 GCF_001605985.2 Dendrobium catenatum | reverse complement strand
TTATTGGTCTCTAAAGGTCTCAAGTGACCTGACGTAATAGTTACTCTTTCCTCTGGAAGAGCTAGACCTCAATCATAATTTCTTTTTTATTATTGTTTTTCACTTTTTTAAATTTTTTTTTACTATGAAGTTTTTTTATAAAAAAAATTGAAAAATTATTTTCTTTACTACAATTTTACAAAATAGTAAGAAAAGCCGTCCCAAATAAAATTTTGATGAACTTCACATCTTAATTCTAAAATTATTTCAATCATAAAATTAACTCCAAATTATGTAATTTTATAGTTAAAATAATTATTTAGTCGTAATAATCCCAATGATGTCAAGAATGTTTAAGGTCTAAATCAGTTCGACTAATCTTTGCTGAACAAACTTAGACCAATCCAAGCCACCTATCTTCTACCCTCATATAGCAAATGCAAGGCGCATCCTTTGGCGATGGCGGCTCCAATATTATTGCCCATGCTCTGATGTTTATAGGGCACCCAATTGGCCTAAGATTTTAACTCGGTACAACTTGGTATTTGCACGGCATTGTTAGGTATTTGCTCGGTATTGATTATTGCCGAGCAAAATCGACCAATACCGATCAATCTTGGGTCCGTTCCGGGTCGGGTTGTCGGGGCGAGCGGTAAATAATGAAAATGCGTGGCGCGATTCTACTGGCGGCCGAACGTAGAGTTGCGTACGTTCACCAGATCAAATAAAAGTTCCTTTTTGTGAGCATCATTTTAGTATGCTTTAATCATGATTGGCCACATTTTTTTCTGAGAGTAGTTTATTTGATTAGATTTGGACTTCTTGGAATCCCTACAATGATTACATACATTTGTTTTAACAATCATTTGTGATGAATGATTGTCGTTGAGTATGTGAATAGTTTGATATAAAAAGATGATTTATCATCATCAATTTTAAGAAACCTAAATATGATATATAAATATTCCCTAAATTATTCCTCTCAATATATCAAAGTAGCTTTTAGTCTATTATATTCATGGTATATATATCTACAATATAAGGCAATGCATTTGTTGTTATGAGATTTTACTATGTGTGATTGTCTCGACATTGTTGTTAGTTGACCCATCACTAGGCCTAGTGCTTTCTCTAGCAAGTTGATTATGCTAGTCCAATGGCATAATCACCTAATCACAGTTTTATCAAGAAAGGGAGGATATAGTGCATCTATTATTGATAGAAATATAAAATATTTTGATGTAATATCACATTAGGACTAAAACCTATCCCAAAAATATATATTAATAAACTTTAATTCTCCATAATGTAAACTTTACAAACATAGAGAATTATATAACTATTACTA
>NW_021379698.1:0-223 GCF_001605985.2 Dendrobium catenatum | reverse complement strand
CCTTTAGTCAAATATCAAAAGACTTACAAGTTTCCACAGATACAATGCTCCTAATTCGAGAAGGGAAGCTTTCTCCCAAGCCCTAGAGAAGAAGAAACCTAAAATAGCCACAAAACAAGATCCCTCCAAAATAAACCCTAACTCCCCTTAAACCCTCACATGATCCCCCCCCAAAATACCCTAAATACCCCTAGGGCAAACAAAATTCCCTCCCTTATTCATT
>NW_021379697.1:0-241 GCF_001605985.2 Dendrobium catenatum | reverse complement strand
CATACGACGAGGCGAGATAGCCCTATACACGCTCTTGTAGCGTGGTGGGGACAGTCTTCGACCTCGACACCGACCTCGACATCGACACTGCCAACGACTGCTACGTAAAGGTATAATGTTCTAAATCCCATTCTCGGCGTATGCGGAGGACCGGAAAACCATCTATACGCGCTCTTGTAGCACGGTAGGAGGGAGCCCGGTTCAACGCATACGACGAGGTGGGAGAGCCCTATATACGCTC
>NW_021379696.1:0-385 GCF_001605985.2 Dendrobium catenatum | reverse complement strand
CTGTACAAGAGGAGGGGCACTAAGTCGAGTAGGGAAAATTTCCCACTCAAAAATAGCGGAAAACCTCCACTATCAGAAAGCCAGAGGGGGAAAGAAGAGGAGAAGAAATCCCATAACTTCTACACAAGAGGAGGGGCACTAAGTCGAGCAGGGAAAATTTCCCCTTCAAAAATAGGGAAAAGCCTCCACTGTCAGAAAGCAGAGGGGGAAAGAAGAAGAGAATAAATCCCCTAACTTCTACACAATATGAGGGGCACTAAGTCAAGCAGGGAAAATTTTCCACTCAAAAATAGCGGAAAGCCTCAACTGTTAAAGAGCTTGAGGGAGAAAGGAGAATGTGCAATTTTTCTAAAGGCCTTGGAGGCCTATTTATAGGTTTTTATTA
>NW_021379695.1:0-223 GCF_001605985.2 Dendrobium catenatum | reverse complement strand
GTGGTTTTATTTATTTTTTTTTAATTGTTATATAAAAAGATAAATTATATAATTAAAAAACATACAATCAAAATCCTAATTATATTCATATTTTTCTTACATTACACCTATAATTTCTCCTGTTGAGTCTTCATATTTTGAAATAGTGACACAATCACTTCATTGTTAATATTATTACAAATATCTTTTTCAACAACTTCTGTTTTTTTTTTTAAGTATCTCT
>NW_021379694.1:0-228 GCF_001605985.2 Dendrobium catenatum | reverse complement strand
TGGTAGGAGGAGAAGTGAAATGGGTAGTAGAAGAAGGAGAAGAAGAATAACAAGGAGATGGAGAAGAAGGAGAGGAAGGGAAGAGTAGGAGCTCACCTTGCAAGATGGGGAAGCTCGGGTAGATCCAGGTAACAATCCGGACTACTTCGGATCTAGTTCAGGCGTGTAAAGCCGAGAGCAGGAGAAGTCGGGTAGTTGCTGTCGAGCTCAGGTTCGGTCCGGAGAGGT
>NW_021379693.1:0-259 GCF_001605985.2 Dendrobium catenatum | reverse complement strand
GAAGAAAAATAGAGAGCAAAAAATAAGATTTATTTGTATATAAATTATATATTTTTCTCTTAATTTTTGGAATTCTTTTTAAATCCAACTGATAAATCATAAGACACTTCTTTTTCTATTAGATAAAGTTTCGCTCTCACTTTATATAAACTAGAAAGTAAGTAGAGTAACTTTTTGTAGTCTGATCAATGTTTCTTCATCTTCCTATATAAATGGTGAGCAAAATATTTTTTTAGGGGGGTCAAAATTCCAAATTTGT
>NW_021379692.1:0-320 GCF_001605985.2 Dendrobium catenatum | reverse complement strand
GGCCTATAGCCTTAGAAACTGAATTAATTTTGATAGGATGTAAAACCTTTAAATATTTTCAATCTATGCCACTAGACTTACCACCAAGTAGATTTTGACCTTAGAGCTTTATCCAAAGCTTATAATCACTTCAATACCCTTTATTATGACTTTTAAGCATTAAATTATATTTTGGTGGACTCACTTTGACCCCCATTTGACTCGAGGTCAAAATGACCAAAATGCCCCTTAAGAGCAATTTTGAAGTTATCTCCAAACTTCAACTTGACTTTTTGAAATCAGCCTTGAAACCTCTCCCAATACATCCTAATCACCATTAT
>NW_021379691.1:0-376 GCF_001605985.2 Dendrobium catenatum | reverse complement strand
TCCTGGCTGACCACACCTATAGCACTGACCAGTCATCATGTAGCACTGGCCAAAGTTTCGTCGTCCACAGCTCTGGCACACAGGTGCCGTACTAACAGAACCAGAACTCGTCATACTGGTAGCAGTACCAAACGACCCTCCACTCCTCCTGGAGTCACCAGATCCCGAACCAGATCCAGATACAAATCTCCTCTTCCCAGAGGAACCACTGCCAGATGCCTCGCCTCCAAACCTCTTCCTACTCGCAGTCCACCGCTGCTGAGTAGCTGTCATGTCGTTCTCTATCAGACGAGCTCGCTCCACAAGCTCAGAGAAGTCAGTGATCCGGAATGGTATCAGGGGCTGCCTCAAAGTATCTCGTAATCCCCTCAAAAAT
>NW_021379690.1:0-446 GCF_001605985.2 Dendrobium catenatum | reverse complement strand
AATTTGAATTCTAAAGAGGTGAAGACATCCCTAAAGTGGAGAGTCTTCTTCCATTTGGAAGTCAAATTAGGATACCTTTCAAATATCCAAAGAGGAAATATAACACCCCGTTCAAGGGGGAGTTTCTTTCCATTTGGATATCCGGAATCGAAGAATCAAAATGTTCGTGAAAAGATGAAGAAATGGACCACGAGAAGAATCCCAAATCTCATAGTCATTTGAGTCTTAAGATAAAATCCGGGTTGTAGTCAGTGGTGCCCGGCCACTTTAATTTTCTGCAATTTTGGATGTAATAATAAATGGCATTTGCCATATGGACTTTCCATTTGAGCATTTAATTTGATTGATTTATTTAATTGATTGCGCATTAGAACTATATGCTTTTCTAGTCTTCTTACTTGCATGCCGCATTTGATTTAGCCTGGAATTCGCTCTTAGGCTCTTAA
>NW_021379689.1:0-396 GCF_001605985.2 Dendrobium catenatum | reverse complement strand
GCATTGCCTCTATCTTGGACTGATCTGCAGCAACTCCTTCCTGGGATATCACGTGCCCTAGGTACTCCACCCGTGCCTGAGCGAAGTCACACTTCTTGAAGTTGGCTTTCAGCTGATGCTCCCTCAGCACACTCAACACCACTCTCAGGTGCTCTAGGTGTTCTTCCTCGAATACTGGCATTTTTAGCTTCCTGGCCCTGATACCAATTTGATAGAAAACACTTGTATTCACAAGTGTTGCTAGCCAAAATCAGTAAACTGCTGCAGTTTTATTGCTGTCCACAGCAGGAAATAGCCCAAAACAGAGGAAAACAGAAGATATTCGCGAGAAATCTGAGAGAAAGCGAAGGAAAACTTTCGTATTCCACTAGTAGATGAATGAAACAGCAAAGATAC
>NW_021379688.1:0-200 GCF_001605985.2 Dendrobium catenatum | reverse complement strand
ACCGCCGCCCGATTTTTATAAGTACTTTGTTGAGCGATGGTGAAACCCAAGACTTAATTCAGTTGTTGTCCGAGTTCAGGGATTGCTTTGCCTGGACATACGACGAAATGCCAAGTTTGCTTGCTGAGGTAGCAGTCCATAAACTTGGAGTTCGGCATGATGACATTCCTATTAAACAAGCTCCTCGACGCATGCGCTTA
>NW_021379687.1:0-494 GCF_001605985.2 Dendrobium catenatum | reverse complement strand
GAGTCCAAACACATAAAGCATACAAGAGGCATAAGCAGATATATTAAATCTTACCAAGCTATGGTGATTAGCATGCAATAATTGCATAAATGTGTTCACAATCAGCATGTTGGGAGAAACAGATGACATATGCGAGCTCTTACAAGTCAATGTAGGAAATCTCTTTCATATACAAAGAACCTATAAACTGTTTTAGCAAGGATATTGTGGCATCTCTACAACTAACAACCATCCAATGGAAGATAGATACATTCGAGTGGTTTGCAATTAAGGTTGTGATATCACTACAATTGAGGTCGGCTCACTTGTACACAAACACAACTATTCCTTGGGAGCTATGATGATCGACAAAATTATTTGTGGATAATACTAGCGATTATGTAGAAGTCTCTCATGTATGCAAAGCGTCATCTACAAGCAAATATATAATTCCTTCGACAAACGCAAGAGCATCAACAAGCAAAAGGCAGGAGATTAGTTAGTGCACTATGACC
>NW_021379686.1:0-988 GCF_001605985.2 Dendrobium catenatum | reverse complement strand
AGGGGTGTAAATGAGTTAAGCCAACCTTAAGTTACCCCTAGCTTGAACTTGAGCTTGATTAAGAAATCGAGTTAGAGTTCAAGCTCTAGCTTAATTCTATTAGTTTGAGCAATCTCATTTATAATAAAAGATATAAAATGATTATGATTCGAACAATTATTATAATAAATTAATAAAAAAATAGAAATTAGAAGATAACGAATAATAAAGAGTCATGTGATGTAAATGAGAAATAGGCTTTTTATTAATTTTAAAAGCTTTATACTTAAACTTGTGAATTTAATATATTTTAAGAGTATTTTATATTAATAAGTTTAAACCTAATAGCTAGCAAGCTAACAAGTTGAGTTAAGGCTAACTTTAAAAAAATGTGTTAAGGCTAACTCAAATTTGGCTCGTCAGCTCATCGAGGTCAGATTAAGAGCTATTTATCATGCTTAGCTCGAGTTGATTCACAAGTTAGTTTGACTCACTTATACTCTTAGACAAACCTACTATTATTACAATATTATAGCAGTAATTGTAACCAGCTATTACCAATCAAATGCTCATATTCATTCATAATATTTGTATTAATAATATGCTTATATCAAAATACCAAAATTTTAATTCTTCATAAATCATATAGAATATAATATATTTCATTTTATTTGGTAAAATTATGCAATTAATTAGTGAAAATATAACATTACAATTACAAGGTCCTAAGTCATAGATGAGAAAAGTTGAGGGCTATGTTAGGCAATCAACAACTAGCGTAAAACTTGTTGAATGTGGGATTCAAAAATTTGCACCCCAGCGTCTTTGTGGCCCTTTCTCTTTTCTTCATCATCGGGTCTTAGAGCAAAGTTTTAAATTTTAAATTTTGATGCAAAGTTTTAAAAGGCATATTGGGTTTTGAATAAGACATTACACATATATTTCATCCTAATTTTGCTAGGACATTTTGATATGAGTTCAGGTTTCCTATAGGCGGAAACAACTATAA
>NW_021379685.1:0-282 GCF_001605985.2 Dendrobium catenatum | reverse complement strand
GTTGACTTCTCTAAAAATAGTCAAATAAAGGAAACTCATAATTTTGATTCTCTATCTCTTTTCTTAAAGAGGTTATTCTACTTTGGATTCAAAATATTCATCTTATTATAAATTGAATTCTAAATTTATTATTTTTTCATCTCCCTCCATTTTGTCTATATCATAGGGATCTTTGCAATTTGTTGAATCTTTCTCATTATTTTCTTAATCAAGTAGTTTGTTTTATCAATAGAATGGGTTTCCTTTAGTTTCTAAAATTTCAGAAAGGTGGCACTTTTGATT
>NW_021379684.1:0-213 GCF_001605985.2 Dendrobium catenatum | reverse complement strand
CCAAAAACCCAACGTCCCGGCCGATTCCCTGGACGATCCTCAGGACGATGCTCTCTGACTTGTGCCATCCACTGATCATCCCGGGATGATCCCAGATCGGCCCGGACGATCCCTACAGGAAATCATTCCTGTAACTTCTGTACAGAATCTGGAGAAGAATTTACACTAATCGTCCTGGGACGATCCAGATCGGCCCGGACGATCCTGGAGTAG
>NW_021379683.1:0-4457 GCF_001605985.2 Dendrobium catenatum | reverse complement strand
TCTCTCCCAAATCTCTAGACAAGAGAGTCTAGAGCCCCCGCACCAAGAAACCCTAATTCCCAATTAATCAAAACATGAAAAACTCCTTAATTCCCTCATGCACTTTAATACAAATTGTTTCCTAATTAATTTTCCCTCCTAAAGCTTGAGCCGCCCCACCCTTTTCCCTTTTGAAAATTATTTGCTGGATGGGGCCCACCTAATAGGTGGAAAAGGGAGGAAGGAGGTGGGCTACTTCCGCCTATTGTAGAATTGCTGAATTGGCTGGGCCGGTTCAGCCAGCACAGGCGTAACATTACCGCCCTCCTAAAGAACCACCTTGTCCTCAAGGAGAAAATCCAAAAACTACTGTTTCGTCCTCTCGTATGGCTCCCACGTGGCCTTATAGTCAAGAAGGTTTTCCACTGGATCAACACTTCCTTAGTTCCATCATCTTTTTGGTGCACTCCCATCAGCTCTAAGGGTTCCAGAACCACCTCTAAATCCTTAGTAAGTGTCGCAGGTAGCTTGGGGTTGGCTGTGTAGTCACCAATGGCCTTCCTCAACTGAGAAACATGAAAAACCGGGTGTATCATCGCCGTGGTGATAATTTCAGTCGATATGCCACCGCCCCAATCCTCTCCATCACTTCATAAGGCCCATAGTACCTTGGAGACAGCTTTTTATTCCTCATGTGGGCGATTGTCCTCTGCTTATATGGTCGAAGTTTCAAGAACACCTTCTCCCCCTCTTCAAACTAGATGTCCCTCCTATGCCCATCCGCTTGTTTCTTCATAATTTGCTGAGCTCTCAGTAAATGCCTCTTTAACTCCTTTAGCACTCGATCCCTCTCCTCCAAGTATTCCTCTACTGAATAAACATGAGTACTGCTACTCCCAAAGTGAACCAAGTGTGGGGAATCCCGCCCGTACAACACCTTGAATGAGGTCATTTGTGCAGTAGAATGAAAAGATGTGTTGTACAAATACTCCACCCATGATAGCCACTTAGCCCATAGCTTGGGTGTCTCTTGCACAAAGCATCTCAAGTACGTCTCCAAGCTCAAGTTGACTACTTCCGCCTGGCCATCCGTCTATGGGTGGTAAGCTGTATTCCTCTTCAGAACTGTCCCCTGCAGTCTAAACAAATCTATCCAAAAATGACTGAGGAATACCTTGTCTTTGTCTAATACGTTCGCCTCGGGTACTCCATATAACCTAACCATGCACCTCCCTGATGAAATTTAAAACCATTGTCACTACTGTGTAGGGGTGTCGAAGGGGAATGAAATGTGCATACTTGCTTAACCTGTCCACCACCACCAAGATCACCGTGAACACCTCTGAGCGGGGCAACCCATCTATAAAATCTATAGATATCTCCTCACATACTCTGCCCGGTAGAGCTAACGGCTATAGTAGTCCTCCTGGTGATATAGCTAGGTACTTATTTCTTTGGCATATCTCACATCTGGCGACCATCTCATCTACATCTTTACACATCCCCTTCCAATACAGTTCTGCCGCCAGTCTCCTGTATGCCTTTTGTACGCCTGAATGACCCCCCACAGCGCTTCCATAAAACTCCTGGAGTAAATTTGGGATGTGGATCGTGGTCCAGGACATCACAAATTTCCCTTGATATAGTAGTTTGTCTCCCTCCAATGAGTACCCTAGGTGGCTACCCTCTTCTTTCAATAAATATGACCTAATCTTTTCCAAACTTTCATCTCTGATAGCCTCCCAGTCCAGCATCAGCGGAACATATAGTTCCACTGTCTGCAGCGCCCCATGCATATGAACAAGGCATCTGCCACCTTGTTCTCGACTCCAGGCCTATACTGGATCTCAAAGTAGTACCTATCACGACCCAACCCGACTGGAATGAATCCCTTCACATCGGGTCGCGACGGAGAAAACATCCAGGATCTAGCTTTGGAATTTGCTTCTGAATTTCTTCCAAATATCATACTTACAGAAAATACAGAGCTACTATAAATATCCAATATACAGAACAGTTCATCTATATTTTCTTCTTTCATCAAAATAATCATGTAAAATATAATGCATGGCTACAGACAGAAAGAACAGAACAGAAAAGTCATGACTGTACAAAAATTAAAAGTATGAAATACCTAATCACATATCAGACACTGAACAGCTAGTCCAATACCTCATTCCCTTTCCCAGAGTCTGAAAACCACGCAGATAACAAGAATGAGCTAACAGCTCAGCAAGACTACACTAGCCAATCAATATCTCCAAAAACTCACATCAGAATAGTAGCCGTACATAATTCATATAATCATACAGAAATCGGACAGAACACTAAAATGCATACATAATAGATATCGAACAGAAATCAAATAACTGATATAGAAGAACTAAATTCATTTCACATAACAGACTTAAATCAGATCAAACACATATCACAGAACTATACAGATCAAAGTTCAAAACAGATATCGGAAAAACATTCAAATTATATTTCATCATAGATAAGATCACATATCCCTGACCCTGGCAGAATCTCAACGGATTCTGTTGTAATATCAAAAATCTGCTCCAGGATCGTCCAGGACGATCTGGATCGTCCTAGGATGATCAGTGGAAATTTTGCTCCAGAATGTGCCCAGTTTTTCTCCAGGTGATTTTCTGTACATATCGTCCAGGCCGATTTGGACATCGTCCAGAGACGACTTGGCACTAGTAGAAAATATCAGGCCTGCGAATAGTGCTGGACCGTACAAAGGACGATCCAAATGGTCTGATCGTCCTGGACGATAATTGGGCGATCGGCCGAGCCGATCTGTGCATTATAAAGCTGATATTCAGTCATTTTGAAGAGAGAGAAAAATAAAAAATAAAAAAATTAAAATATCTGAGGCAAGAGAGAAAGTCGTGGAATTTTGGAGAAAAGTATTTTTCGGCACGAAATGCCGAAGCTGTTTTCCGTCCGAAAGAGACTGTTCAGACGAATTTGCTGTAACGCAAGGGTAAGGCACATTACAGCCTTCTCTGCAATTTTCAGAACCGTCGAGTTTTGGCGTATTTCTGTCCGGGATTTTTCGTTTCCGTTACTAGTTTTTCGTCCGTATCTTTTGATTGGTTCAGTTTTTAACCGCGCGTAAACTTTCTGTATATTTGTTGACTGTAGTCCGAGTGTGCACATTTAAGGTTATTTCCGAAGATTTTTTCCGGGTATTTTTGATTCGGCGGAGTTTTCGTAGACTACATTTTTTCCTGTGAAATTTGTAAATTGTACTGTGCAGTAGAATAAAATGTTCCTGGAATGGTGATTATCTATATACTGTGCGAATTTGGTGATAAAATTATTATTGCAGGAAATTTTTGTGTAAAATTCTGTCTAACTGTCGTTGTGCTGCCCCGATTTTTGTCTGATTTCTGATTGCCGACTGGAATTCTTCTGAATTGAAAATGCTATAATGTATATGCTATAAAAGGAGTTATAAGGGGTCTAGACATCCTAAGAGATTCCAGATTTAGTGTCTGGGAAAATCTGAAATGAGCTCAATCTGAAATTCTGAAATCAGTTCTGATTCCGGATCCGATAAAATCAAATGTTCTATGCTATAAGCATATCTCTATTCTGGTGCTGTGAGCATATTAATGCATATCTGTTCTGGTGCCGTGAGCACAAAGGGAGTTACTAAGGGGCCTGAATCCAAGAGATTTCAGTTAGTGTCCAGGGAATTAGCTATGAATTAACATCTTTGATATCTGATATCTGATTTTGATATGATCTCTAATCATTTTCCGTAATCTATTCTGTAAGCAATTATGATTCTGTTATGTCTGATCTGTTCTGGTTCCGTAACAATTATGTTGGATTTGAATATTATTCCGTTCAGTTTACTTCTGATTCGATAAAGTCTGATATGTTCTGTTCTGATTTGTAATTCTGATGTGAATTAATCGTACAATTCTGATTTCTGAATTGATTATCCGTATCTGTTCTGATTTATTCTGTTTCGTTCCTGATATGTCCGATTTGTATCTGTACGATTCTGTTCCGATTTCTGATCCTGATTTCTGTCTTGATGAGTTTTGGTTTTTGATTTTGAGAAATTTTTGATTGGAGGTTTGTTGCTTGTGCTGAGCTGTTAAGCTCACTCTTTGTTTTTCTAGGTGGTTTTCAGGTTCTGGAAAGGGAGGAAGTCGCAGGATAGATTCAGCAGTCTGATCAAGTATAGAAAGATATTTATTGTACCTTTTGCTTTTTGTACAGTCATGAGCTTTTCTGGTTCTGTCTTTCTTTCTGTTCAAAAGCCATGTACTGTAGTTTGTAGATGACTTGTTTCTGAAGGAAAAAGAAAAATATAGATGTTTTGTTCCGCTAGCATTTGGCTGACTTTAGTATGCTTCTGTTGTTCTGCTGTTTGTGTGTTGTTTGGATAAATATTTGGAAGATTCGTTACAGTAAACAAATTCCAATGAGAGGCCAGACTCCTGTGATAT
>NW_021379682.1:0-325 GCF_001605985.2 Dendrobium catenatum | reverse complement strand
GCTTGATTTGGACTCATTTGGGCTCAGATTGAGTCGAATTTGGTGTCGTTGGGTTTGTATTACCGAGACGCTCAGTTTGACTATAAGTTTACTGAAATCAGAGTTCATATGATTCCGAATTTAGTTTTTGAAGTTCCCAGTTTGATTTTGCCTCGAGATTCGTGCCTGATCAAGATAATTTTTTGATAATACATCAATTATTGTGAAAACAAATAAAATATTTTATATAATTTTTCTATAAAATTGTGTCATAAAATTTGAAGAGCATTGAAAATGACCTAAAGGCTAAAACTATGCCTTCATGCTTTGAAAATAAAAAATAAAA
>NW_021379681.1:0-424 GCF_001605985.2 Dendrobium catenatum | reverse complement strand
AAGGAAGACATCTACCTACCTACATGCAGCAGTAGCGAATGTATTGAAAAGATCAAAGACCAAAACAAAATGCATGAAGACTATGACAAGTGCAAGCTCATATGATCCAAAACAGGAGATTCGTTAGTGCACTATGATCCACCTGCAAAAACCAACAAATAGTGCACGACAGTCTACCTATACAAAGCAGCGAACCATTAAATTCAGAAGCTGCTACGACACGCCACTGGATCCGCAACATTCGTACTAACGGACAGAAGGCGTGTACAAGATCTTAAATGAAAATTTGTGTGCATCCAAACAACATATGAAAGACTACAACCATTCCAAAATACCCCTGCACATGTGCACCGTAGTTTGTATACACATAGATACACTAAAAGGGATAAAATACAATCTCAACCCGCAAGGGCCCCGACGAGCG
>NW_021379680.1:0-518 GCF_001605985.2 Dendrobium catenatum | reverse complement strand
AAATCCAAAAATTTGTGGTAATCGTCCGGGACGAAAATTTTTTGTACGTGATGATGTGTGTAAAATTCAGTTTGCGTGATTTGAAACGTCTTGAGAGCAGTTTTTAATGTAGTTCATCTATACGATCTACATGATCGTCCGGGACGACATTTTTTTTCTCTCAAATGTCGGGGCGATTGAATGCAGCAGTTGAATGGATAAGGAAGTTTTAATTATGAACTTCATCCGTATGAACCTTTGGTTCATCCAGACGAACAGGCGTCGATTCATAGCGGGGGACGGTTTTCAACTCCATTAAGACGAATTAACCTTTTGATCGTCTGTACCAAAATTAATCATCTGTACGATCGGTCAAGTCAAAAAGTCTGTACGAAAGGATGTATCGTAAGTTGTGTTGATTACAATAAGCCGTTACATTTTGGACGAATTTGATCGTCTGTACGAATATTTTTCGTCCAGACGAATGATAATTTTAGTCCAGGACGAACATTTTTTGTCCAGGACGAACGTATCATTTT
>NW_021379679.1:0-306 GCF_001605985.2 Dendrobium catenatum | reverse complement strand
GTGGATCTCTAGATATTTGTTCTAGATGTCACACTAGAGATTTCATTTAGTGGATCTCCAAAAGTTTATTTGGATGTCACACTACGATTTTCCTTTAGTGGATCTCCAAAATTTTATTTGGATGTCACACTAATTCTCTTTTCTCCATAGATCTCTTGGATGTATCAATAAATGGTTGAGTTGTTGATTTCTTTGGTCCTGTACTTTGTAATGCGGACATTGATGGATAATTTTCTGATTTGTCTTTATTGACTTATCAGGTGATTTTCGTACCTTCGGCCCTATGCTTCTAGCTTTGGCGGGCTT
>NW_021379678.1:0-287 GCF_001605985.2 Dendrobium catenatum | reverse complement strand
AGGAAATAAATTAAGGCCATGAGCTCATGTGAATTTCGGTTCCAGCAATTGGGCAATAAATCCTGATTTTGCTCATATGGTGGCCAACGGCATTCATGGAGGGAAGTAGGAGGTTTAAAAATCTTAAAACTGAAAATTAATTTCAGTTTTAAGTAATTTAGGAGGGAAAAACCTTTGAATTCAAATTGGGATTTCAAAACGGTCAAAGTATTAAAAAAGCAATTAATGGGAATCTCTCCATGGGGCCGGACGGCAGCATGCATAGAGGGAGAGGGGGGAATTCAAGG
>NW_021379677.1:0-215 GCF_001605985.2 Dendrobium catenatum | reverse complement strand
CTTTATACAATTATACATGCCATTAAGCATAAAATTTTAAAGCATGAATTTGTAGTTTTTTTTAGCATGATTTGTGACTTTGATCGAATTTTAAAGAGTTGAATGTGAGTGTATGTTTCAATCTTACGTATGCATTTGATATTATGAATTTGTCGATTTGTATGCATATTTTTCACTATTTTCTAGTTGTCAAATTATTTTGGGAGACATAGCAT
>NW_021379676.1:0-270 GCF_001605985.2 Dendrobium catenatum | reverse complement strand
TGCCTCCCAGACGCACACAAGGTGTTTGTTGTTTGGCCTCAACAGGGCAGAAGATTGCTGTGTTCGGTGGGAAGGTGACGGCTGCTGCACAGGACGCCCCGAGCAATGTTTGGAAGAGACCGGAGCACATCCGGATAAACGAGGAGGTTGCCCAAGGTGCCTTCTCCACAGATGGTATCTCGGTTAACCTCCAAATGGATTTGGTGGAGAAGAGGATCCGCGCCCTGGACAATGCCGTGGTTGGCAAAATTCTCGGCAAGAGATTGCCCT
>NW_021379675.1:0-276 GCF_001605985.2 Dendrobium catenatum | reverse complement strand
TTACCGCACAACTTTTGATATGTTTCTGATATGATATCTCTGCACGTTTTGAGTATTTTCTGTAAAGTTTCGACCGGTTATTTTGGGTTTTGTGCGATTTTGATCGAATAGAAAAATACCAGGATGTTTATTGTTGTTGCTTTAGTAGAATAATAGTCTTATATTGTTATTGTGCACGTTCTGTGGTAATTTGGTAAATTTCTATTTTTGGTGATTTTTTATGTAAATTCCGTATACTACCGTTATGCCGCTGGATTTTCGTATGATTTCCGATTG
>NW_021379674.1:0-314 GCF_001605985.2 Dendrobium catenatum | reverse complement strand
AATAATGTCAACCCTAAAGAAATCTTTCCAAAAAATCAAAATTTTATTGGCAACATTAGAGAACGCATATTTAAAACCTAAAAATTTAGCAAAACTAAGTAATTTATTAGAAGAGATAAGAGGCTCAAGCAAGATAGTAAACGCGACATTATAGATACAACATAAGTTTTTTACTCTAAATTTAGAAGAAGAGAAATCAATGCCCATAACATTCCAAATAATAGTGTTAAACATAAAAACAAATATTAATTAGAAGTATGCGATCAAGTGTTTTGATGAGTTTGTAAAACAACATCTTTAGGCTTCCTACCTCT
>NW_021379673.1:0-260 GCF_001605985.2 Dendrobium catenatum | reverse complement strand
GAATGAGCAAAGGATCCAGTCCATTCCTAACATTGTTAAGTGGAACTTCCCGTAAGGAGACCATTGTCTTCTGAGTTATGTACTGACCATTGGGAATGGAACTTTGCTTCCGAAAACTTAGATAACAATAGAATTTTGTAGCCTTCTTGAGTTTTCCAACACCTTGTCCTCATTTAATTAAAAAGAAATACCATCTTCAGATTTGAAATCACCTAAATCAAGGTTGTTAAGATAGTTGCTATTTGCATGCATTACATTTT
>NW_021379672.1:0-215 GCF_001605985.2 Dendrobium catenatum | reverse complement strand
GAGTTCGAACATAACTGAAGGCGATCGAAGGTAACGAATTATTTCTTCTCTTTCTTCCCGTAAACAGGTCGAACACCGCCAGGGGGCAGCGCCCCCTTGGACCCCCGGCAGACTGGTATATTTTTGTATTCATGTTGTTTTATTATTGGTATTTGGTAGTACAAATAATTGTTAAAAATTATCCTATTGTTAGCATGACTAGTGGCACAAGAAGG
>NW_021379671.1:0-267 GCF_001605985.2 Dendrobium catenatum | reverse complement strand
GAAATTTGTCGCGCCATCACATGCATGGAAATTGAATCCGAAGATGATGTTGCTGAAGAGACATACGAGGCTGATGACTGTGATGAACAGCCCGTAGAAGCTGAACCTGCACCAGAAGAGCTTGAAGATGGTGGACAAGCAGCCACTATGGATGAACTAAGAGAAGTCAACTTGGGGACTGAGAAGGATCCTCGCCCAACCTTCATTAGTTCACTCCTACCCGAGGAACAAATAGAAGAAATAAAAGAACTTCTCTGTGAATTCAGG
>NW_021379670.1:0-319 GCF_001605985.2 Dendrobium catenatum | reverse complement strand
ATGGACTATAGAGGATATTTCATGTATTTTTGAACTGATGTTGTTATGACCACTTGTACATGAAATGGCTTTATTAGTTTGACTTGAAAGCTGTTTGGTTGCAACTGAGATTTGTTTGATGGTTATTTAGTGGAGAACTTACTGCAGGCTGCGATGCATTTCTGTTTGTTGTTTTTTTTTTTCAGGGTTGCTTTGCATCTGGATTTGTGAACCAGATGATGCTTTGGAATGGTTATGTGCACCCTCTATTTTTCACTATGTCACCTGGGAAACACCTTTCTATTGGGATGCTAACTTGAATTTGTGACTCATATCTTGG
>NW_021379669.1:0-383 GCF_001605985.2 Dendrobium catenatum | reverse complement strand
GCCTGGTAGTAAAGTCAAGTGTCACTCACGGACATAATTGGATCCAACACTCTCAATTGTAAGATTTATTATTTTAAAATATATCTAAGTTGAAACTATGAAATCCCAATCTTCTCAGAAACTTATGCTATTCCTAGTCATGCTTCCATATAATATAATATCTTACTTTCAGAAATAATAATTTAAAAGGATCAAAATTATCAGAAATAATAAAAATAAAAACATATATTATAACTTTAGAAAATAATAAAAAAAGTATAATAATTTAAAAGGATTAAAATTATGAGAAATCTTCGCAACAAATTTATTTTCCTTTAAGGTGGTGAGATCACTTTTAGGTCTCGTTTGTGATAACTTTCTTCATGTTTTCTCAAACAATTTTT
>NW_021379668.1:0-236 GCF_001605985.2 Dendrobium catenatum | reverse complement strand
GTCTGATCGTGTGGACCTGAAATGTTAGCACATAAGATAATCGTAGAGAAATAAGGAATGTTTGTTATCATCAAAATCATAAACCATTGATCCGCAACACTTAATACGATCAGTTAGACTATAAGTACACTGAAATTAGATTTTTCTTGATTTAGTTACGAAGGTTTGAAGTTTTGAACTAATTTTGACCTATGTTTGACCAAAAAATTGACTTTTTGAATTTAATGGGATTTTGA
>NW_021379667.1:0-477 GCF_001605985.2 Dendrobium catenatum | reverse complement strand
GCGGACATGTGCGAAGATGATGAATGCAGAAAGAAAGAGGGAAAGAGAGAGAATGAATTTGAGCAAAATATTTATTATCATAGTCATAAATATAATAATGGAGAGCTCTTGCTTACAAAGCTTATACTTGTTGCGTCCAGGAGTATTCGTGGCGGTAGAGAAATATAAAGTTTATCGTCTTAGCGTTATACGAAAATCCGGCATGCAATCGGATAAGAGAGAGGGTCTAACATTTATGAGACACCAATATTTTTACGTAAAAAACCCCTGAAAAGGGAGGAAAACCACGAGGCCTAGCCCAATTTGAGTGAATCCACTAGTATTGCAGTCGATTACAAATGAGGCCTTTCTTTGGGAGAAGGTCTTAGCTTGATGTACATTTTATAGAGTACATTACATGATATGAATACAAAGAATTAATATTGACATGTTCGTTTGGTCGGGAGGACCGTAGTCGGTGGGCGACGGAGGTCGGAA
>NW_021379666.1:0-224 GCF_001605985.2 Dendrobium catenatum | reverse complement strand
TTTTAGCCTAAGGGTCTCACGATTTTGTCCTATTGGTTTAACTTTCAAGGTGGTCAGCCATCATAGGATTTCTTTTGGATGAGCATGCTTAACTATGAAGTTTCTTAAATAAAATTTCAACCATTATACTAAAAGGCACCTTGACATTTAAGAGTTTAACTTATTTTTACTTAAGGGGTTTCATAATCTCCCTCACTAAAATAACTAACATCGTTGTTAGTATT
>NW_021379665.1:0-217 GCF_001605985.2 Dendrobium catenatum | reverse complement strand
ACTTATATATTTACATATTTTTTTTAATCAAAACAGTTTGCCACCGTCATACCTCTTTCTATGTTGTTCATTAGTTTGAACCCATTTCCCTCCATATTTAAAAACAACATGAATATACTTGTCTCCTTGGAACACATCTTCACTTTTTTGGGTACTCTTATCGTTGGATGCTTCTATATATTCTGTCTGCTAAAGAGAGAAAGAACTCATCTTGTTA
>NW_021379664.1:0-355 GCF_001605985.2 Dendrobium catenatum | reverse complement strand
GTCTTCTTACGCCATCCAGAGAGGGAGCTGTTCTGTGCGATCTAGAGGGTGACGGAGAGGAGGAGTTCTCACGCGTGTATGAGAGAGTCGGCCACTGTTTCATATGGGTTCTACGAATTCAATGAGTGTGGGAGTGGGGGAGGTCGTTCGTGTGAATGAACACAGAGAGGCGAGCCTATGGCTTTTCGTGAACTGGAAGGAGGCGAGAGCTTGAGGATTTTTTGTGAGAGAGAGAGAGCCACGGTGATGGAGCGGGAGACTTCACGAATTAGAGAGTGAGCGATGGTTCTAGGTAGTTTCCAAAAATAAGAAAGCCTTGGGAATTTTGATCTTGCCAACTGCAGGGAGTTGGTTT
>NW_021379663.1:0-1499 GCF_001605985.2 Dendrobium catenatum | reverse complement strand
ATAGTACATTAAAATTTAATGATATAATTTTTAATTTCAAATATAATTTTTAACTCATAATCTACAAATAATTTTTTTTATCTGATTATTTTCATATGAATTTATTTTAGACATGTGTATCTAAATGCAATACATCTAAATTTATTAAATTTGCAAGATACATAAGAGCTTAATAAAGGCCGAGGTAAATTACATATAAATGTAAACTTAAGTTCTTCTCCGGCGGGTTATGACATCAGTCCCTAGTATATATCTAGTATGCGCTTGTCGAGCTCTTCATTGTAGCATTGCCTCATCATCTATCAATTCTTCATCTTCATATTGTGGGTTACTGCCTCAAGATGTCTTTGTTGTGAAAGAAAATCTTGTTGCATTGGAGATGTTGACAAATCTTGTTGCGTTGAAGATGCTAGCTGTCATAACCCAACCCGACAAGACCTACTAATAAGGTAGGTCCTATCGTATTGGCTTGCGACAACTGATTCCCAAGATCTAGTTTTGAATTTTTTTAGATTTCACCTTCAAATTTAATCCTTTAAAAGAATAATAGAATACATAGCTACTAAACATCTAAAGATTTAAGTAATAATATTAAGCAGTCAAATAAACTAAATTTTTATCACAAAATAGAGTATAACAGATTTCTCTGAGTTTGAGTTATAATCTCAATAGATTTTGACCCCTTATAACTTCTAATATAGTTATAACACTAGAAAATGCTCATATGCATCATAACATAATATTTTGCACCATAACCATGTTGATCTAGTCAACACTTGGCTTGGTCAATCCAAGCCTAATTTGGTCAACTTTGACCTATTTAGGTCAAATTCATCACCCCCATTGCATTTAAACTCTTCCAAACCTCCCTTTGACCCATAACAAGGCCAAGGAGGCTTGATTCCCTCCTTATTAACCCTTTAAATTAATTTAACTTTTCAAAAAATGATTATTAAACTGTGGCTTTGATCCCCCATGCTTTTTGTTCACATGCTCAACATAGGTTTAAAATTTAAATATATTCCATCGGTCAGATCGAGAGAAAACTTCAAAAATTTCTAGGGTTTCAGTTAAGCTATGCATGAATGACACGTTTCTGAGTTGTCATTCTTACGATCAATAGCTCTGATCGCGCCTTTCCGCATCCCTTATCAACCGTGGATTCGATCCCACAGCAGATCTCTCTATCCTGCTTGATCCTGACCATCCATTCAAAACGGCGGATGATCCAACGATCAGGATCTCGATCCAATGTGGATTAGTGAGGTCTCGTCTGCGGTTAATGATTATGACAATCATTATTGGCGGAGCAATCATTGTGCCGCTAGACAAAGATTATTCGCGGTTTGAGGCGGCCAATCAGGCCCCGCCACGTAAGTATTATGCCATTTTTATTTAAAAATTCATTTTAATTATTTTCTAAATCATGGCTGAATTTACATAACTTTAAAAAATTATTTTTTAAATCTAAAAAAATAAATATAATATATTAAAAGTTT
>NW_021379662.1:0-208 GCF_001605985.2 Dendrobium catenatum | reverse complement strand
TTTTTGAAATTATTAATTTATTTGGTTGTCTAAAAAAATTGTTGAATAAAAAGAATGCTTTTTATTTATTTGGATGATTATAAAATGATTGTATAACTTTATTTATTTATTTTTATGGTTTGAAGTAGAGGGAATGCATTATAAAATGTTAAAAAGTTGTGCTTGAGTGACCTGAGGTGGTGGTTGTCGAAGGTGGGTGGGCGGTAGA
>NW_021379661.1:0-788 GCF_001605985.2 Dendrobium catenatum | reverse complement strand
TGGAGTAAGAAGAACATGAGCCCGAATGCTTCTTGCGACTGGTGCTTATTCCATTGCCCTCACCTTGGGCCTTCAACTCTCACATAAGCTCACAAGCTCTCCAATAACACAAGTGAAAAAAGAAATCTCATAGTAATCATCATCCCCTCTCAAGAAGACAAAAGGAATATAAATAACCAAGTATAGTAGTAAACATCAAAAGACAAAAGTGCCCCTCAGGCGTCACAAGAACCTACCCCCTCAAGTGAGGGTAAAATCAGAAACAATACATTAATAAATAAAAATACAAATAATAACTCAAAAAAAAGATGCAATCGTGGCCGTTGATTTTCGATCTTGTCTCTGATAATCCCTCCTCTATCAGATGTCCTCATCACTCCAATTGTCAGACAACCTACTTGTCGTATAAAATATCCCATCCTTGCTTCCACCTCGAACCTTTTTTGACTAAAACCTATCATAGTCTCTCGATTTTCCTCCACTTACAACAAAATAGCCTCATGACAAGTCTCAATTGAATCCACTCTGCCTGCACATAAACTACTTGCTCCTCCCAAGACCAAACTCTAAGCAAGTCCAAACTACAAGTTAGCAAATAAAAACCAATTTCACTCTATCTTTTACCTTTTTCTCTCTCGATTTATATATATATATGGAAAAGATCAGAAAAGAAACAAATTGTAACAAAAAAAGAATTTTTGAATTGCCAAAAAATTTACTGCCACTGTCGTTGTCTTCTCATGCCTCGCGGAGGTATAAATTCCTAGAACTTAAAAATATTTATTAGG
>NW_021379660.1:0-412 GCF_001605985.2 Dendrobium catenatum | reverse complement strand
TACTGACGGGTTGACGAAGTGGGGGTTCCGCTACTACAGCCTTTCTTATGGCTTGTTGAGTAAACGGAGCTGCCAGCGATCCGGCCATATTTGGGCTTGTTGGATCCGACCTTTTACACCCATTCGAACCTTAAGCTTCAGGCTGTCAAAAGACTTCAAGCTTCTTCGGCTCAATTTCGTAGGAGTGTGTAGCCACAAAAGTCACTTTCTTAACCTTTGAGTCTTTGTTTATTATAGAAGGCGTTGTCTCTATCTTTTGAAAGATCACCTGCATAGACTTTGAAAAAGAAATCTTTGTATTCTTTAGCACAAAAGAATATTTGAATTGATAATTTTAAATATTTATTCGGGGATCTCGACATGCAGCGCGATGTCGACCCGAATAAATATTTAAAATGCCCCCTGTCTCACA
>NW_021379659.1:0-202 GCF_001605985.2 Dendrobium catenatum | reverse complement strand
TCTTACATTCCTTTCAAACTACATTCAAATCACTAAAACATCAATGCCGACATCAACTTCAAAATCACTGACTCAACTCAAAACTCTATCAACCTTTCTCTAGATTTTCAACCAATTCTAAAAATTTGTTCAATTCATAAACTCAAATCTTCAACTTCAACTCTGGATCTAGTTGATCGTTTCGGTCAACGCCAATACGCAC
>NW_021379658.1:0-290 GCF_001605985.2 Dendrobium catenatum | reverse complement strand
TTATTTCCATAATTAAATATAGAAGATATTTGATTTGTTGTGCGAGAGCAAATCAATTATCTTTCTATTTTTTAATTATAGAAATAAATTCTAAAACACGAATAAAGCTTAATCTACATCCACAGATTTTTCCCCTACCCTAGAAAGGAACCAAGGTAGGGTTTAGATATTCTGGGATCTAGACTCCCTATAAGGGCAAGCCCCTATAGTTAATTACATCTCCTAAGAGAAAACTCTCGATTTAAATGAAGAATAATTGATTCCAAAATTATATATAAATTTAACTAAAT
>NW_021379657.1:0-201 GCF_001605985.2 Dendrobium catenatum | reverse complement strand
GAGATGTTAGGTTGTCAACTAACAAAAAATATTAATGGAACAAAACACAAAATTTGGATATGAAAAGTCGGAGTTTTGTAAAGATTACATTGTCCACTAATGTCTTGTAGGGGAGTTGTTGTATATCTAACTGTTACTTGTTATGAATTTCTTGGAGTAAGAGCCCTTATTGAGCTTCTTGGAAGAGAGAGAGAGAGAGAG
>NW_021379656.1:0-455 GCF_001605985.2 Dendrobium catenatum | reverse complement strand
ACCTATGAGGACGAGGTGTCGGACTTGGGGAAGCCCAGTCTTCTAAAAACTTATTTTATAAGCATGTTTTTAAAATTTCAAGCATACTTGATTTGGAAGTCATCGACTAGCACGCATTGCATTAGACACAAATTAAAAGAGTCAAAAATTTTAATTGCATCAGTTTAGCATTTTAGCACCCAACATAAGTCAAAGGGGCCAATTAGAAAAATTTATAGATGTTGACCCCAATTCTCCAGAACTTTAAGTATAGCGTCCCTACCACTCTTTCATAAAAGACCAGACTCATCTCTTTTAAATCGACTAGGTGGTTAGCTGGCTCCCCAATCCAGGCCGGGATAAGTCTAGGTTTTGCACTGCATTAGTTAGGATCGGACGACTGTGGTCCAGCGTCCAAATTAGATTTAGGATCTGGGGAAGATCTTTGATTATAAGACCCCAAATTTCGGGAATAT
>NW_021379655.1:0-302 GCF_001605985.2 Dendrobium catenatum | reverse complement strand
TTAAGAAAGTTATAGGCATCAAAATGAACTTTTCTTTTGATGTAAACGAATTTAGTTTCATGTAGTTGATAGTTGATGTAGATGATTAGTTTGTGTTGATTTGATATATGCCATGTGGTGGGATAAAGAATTGATATTGTTGTTGTTGTTGATAGTTGATGTAGATGGTTAGTTTGGTCCGCTTGTAGCTCTATGGGATCACACATAAGATAGATGTGTGAATAAGATAGTTTGGTCCGCTTGCAGCCCTATGGGATCACACATAAGATAGTTTGGTCCACTTGTAGCCCTATGGGATCACA
>NW_021379654.1:0-1169 GCF_001605985.2 Dendrobium catenatum | reverse complement strand
TATTGTAGGTTGTGTGTGTGCCCGCCATGATGAAGTCTACCATTAACAAATACTAGTGCTCTCTATCACCCCAAGTGATGTGTAGGGAAATCATCCATTCGGTCTCTCACTACTCTCCTAAGAAACTATTATGGTGGTAAGATGAGAACTAAATATATTCTTTTTCTTAAAAAATTGGTTTTAAAATTATGATGGTTAATCTTCCCATATCAATCAAGATGCTGCCACTATGGTAGTTGGTGATCAAAGAAATGACTTACACGATATCATTAAAAGGATTGCAACTTTTCGACCAATCATATTCAATGAAGGTGACATTATTAACTTCATCTATCATTGTCTTCGGCATGGTTTTGAGTTCGGATCTCTTGATCAAGATCAATTAAGACTCTCTTGATGAGACACTTCAGCTCTCTATCCTCCAATGATTGCTAACATAACTCTAATTATATGAATTTTCTAATGTGGAACTAGCACACTCTCTTATCCTTCTATAATGGCCTTCCCTACTCTTGACCATAGTTAGCTAGGATAAAGTCTTTCAAATATTCTTCTTGATCAAATATTTTACGTAGTTCCTAATATATCAAAAAATCTTAATGTTGTTAAGATAGTTGCTATTTGCATGCCTTACATTTTTGCAACTTGTATAGTTTTGATGATTCCAAACATTATTGTTCAAATGTGTAGTTATCTCCTAACAATTTTAGAAGATTTGTATTTGCTCTTGTGTGTACTAACATTTCAGGAAAATTGAACTCCAGACTATGATGACTTCAAATCAAATTCAACATGAGATACTTTGTGAATTTTAAACTTGTACTTTTCTTTGAAATAAAATTGAAAGGGAGTGATTGTAATTTGAGTGAATAAAAACATACACACACACATAAGGAGATCATATAAAATTTATACTGATCGTACGGGATGATATCGATGGTACGGGATGATCAGACATTTATCTCCTATTGAGCACATGGAACGAATAGGAACTGGCTTAAAAAAATTTTCTAAGTCCTATTTGTCCGGGACGAAATTAAATATCATCCGGGATGATCTGGTCTCTGTAAAATTTTCATCCATACAAAATTAATTATCGTCAGAAAACGAGTTGCTCTCTATAAAATTTTCATCCAGACGAAATTAATTATCATCCAGGACGATCTGGT
>NW_021379653.1:0-260 GCF_001605985.2 Dendrobium catenatum | reverse complement strand
CTTAAAATTTGAAATTTATACAAACAATAATTATTTTGTCATCATCAAAAAGGGGGAGATTGATCAGAGAGTTGTTATTTGCATGTTTTATATTCTTGCAACTTATAAAATTTTGATGATTCCAAATATTATTATTTTAAAGTTTTGTTTTCTCCTAACACTTTTAGAAGAATTATTTTTATTTTTGTGTGGACTAATATTTCATGATAATCAAACTCCAGATTAATGAAGACTTCAAATCAAAATTCAACATGAGATAA
>NW_021379652.1:0-371 GCF_001605985.2 Dendrobium catenatum | reverse complement strand
GATTTTCGAAACCAAGAAGCTCATAGAGGCAGGCTTCATCCGAGAAGAAAAATATGCTGACTGGATTGCCAATATCGTACCGGTAAAGAAGAAGAATGGTCAAATTCGTATCTGCATCGACTTCCGGGACCTTAATAAGGCGTGCCCGAAAGATGACTTTCCGCTTCCTGTGTCCGAACTCTTGGTGGACAGTACATCAAATTTTGATATGTTCTCATTTATGGATGGATCGTCGGGCTACAACCAGATCAAGATGGCACCTGAAGATGAGAAGCATACAGCATTCAGAACGCCCATCGGCATATTCTGCTACACGGTCATGCCCTTCGGCCTGAAAAATGCTGGTGCCACCTACCAGCGGGCGATGACTC
>NW_021379651.1:0-266 GCF_001605985.2 Dendrobium catenatum | reverse complement strand
TGTTTGTGAGACACCGCGGCGGTGATTTTTTTGTTTTCTCCCACCACGGCCAACAAAGGCGTGCATGGAGTTTTAAAAAACGTTTTATTTGAAAAGAGGACAGTTTGCTTTTCCCCCGCTCGGGGGTACTTATAAGTGACCCCGCTTCGCCACACGTGCCGCACCAGGGTTCCATCCTACCACGGCCAACAAAGACGTGCTTAGGGCAGTTCTCCGATTTGCCACGAATATTGAAGTAGGGTTTTAAGTTTAGAAAGATTCATACC
>NW_021379650.1:0-2703 GCF_001605985.2 Dendrobium catenatum | reverse complement strand
ATAAATCATATGATTTTCATTCATAAGATATAAACAACATTAATGAAAATTTACAACTAAAAAATAAAAGATAAAACAATATCCATTGTTCTTAGTTATAATTACGACAAAGTAACACGAAATAGTTTTTAGTGATAATTTAATAGATATGTCAATCTTCAACAACTTAAATCAGTTTCCTAACTCTTTACGCTTCTATCTAACCTTCGAATATATAGGTTTTGAAAGGAAAGATAGTATCAGTATAGAATTTTTTGATAAATTATCATATATCATATAACCTCTTTTCTGATAAGTCAGAAATATTTGTTAACTCAAACATAATTTCAATACACATATTTTTAATTTACTTTGGAGATGTTATTGAGCTCTTGATAGCATTAACAACTTCAGTTACACTATCATCAATCAAACAAATATACTCACGGATATTTTGATCGATAGTAGATGTCTTAGACTTTTTTTTATGCCACCTTATATACTAAATGAAGGCAATAGTTTCTTTGTTGTTATAGTAGAATCTTTCATAACTTGCATATCAGACCACTCAGTAGGCATTAATTCATCTGCACCAACATCCGTAAATTGTGAGGGTTCATTATTGCCTAAATATATTTGTTGAGTTCCAAATGGAGTTCGAGAATTTTCAGATTTCACCCACTCTCTAGTTGCATGTCCAAGACCACATATTATTTCCAACTCTACATAATTTGCAATTACAATATTTAAATAAGCAACATCCCTAGGAAAAGCCTATAAAGAATAAAATAAAAATTGTAGCCCCTAAATATCAATTTAAAATATGTGCTTAAAGTAATACATGAATATATGATGCATACTATTCTTGACCCATCCCTATCATTTTATTTGTTCCATCCCAAGATACACCTGATTTTCATTTTAATTCCTGAATGTGAATACAAACACTTCTTTGATGCCTAATTTGATTTTTACATTGCTCATCTGTCACCTTTATTCCAAACTCTCTTTCATTTTCTGGGCGGTACCTTGATACATAGAGTCTTTGAAACCTTAGGCACTTCACATATTTGTATTTATATATTCCATCATTATTTGAAGCAATCCAGTTATCCACTCAGGTTTTAAGCTCCATAAAATAATTTTCCTCTTAGACTTCTAATAGGGGTGTCAATATTTGACACGACACGAAAACTCGACCCGGAAAATCCGAGTTTGACCCGACACGATTTCAAAATGAGCCAGGTTCGGGTTCCCGGATTCGACCCGTTTAAAAAACAAGTTGGGTTCGGGTTGACCCGACGGATTAGCTGGTCAACCCGAAAACCCGCTTAGAATGAGCTACCCGAGGCTGCCCCGGCTACCCGCTCGGCCGTCATGTGCCGTGCCCTGCTCGACGCTGCCCGCGCACACGATTGCCGCTGTTGGTGTCGCCGATCGCACCTGCGCGCCCCGTGGCCGCCGAAGCGCCAGCCCTGTTATGCGCGCCCTCGCGTTTGACCGCACGCCCGCGCGCGCTACGCGCACTACATCTGCTGCACACCCCGCCCTCCAGTGCGCCACATCGACGCACGCCACTGTCGCCCGCGGTCTGCCCGCCTACATGCCCGAGCTAGCGTTCCCGGTGTTTGTATCAGTCGAGTCCTTGTTTTCAACCCGTTTCTCTACGGTCAAGTTACGGCGACCGATGACCCCGGGGTCAGTTTCAGGTTCGACCCGAACCCGACCCGTGATCGTAAATTTGACACTCCTAGCTTCGATAGTACCATTTAATCTTTATTGTGATGAATTCATTCTCCTAAATGAAATATGATTAAATAAATTTTAAAGCCCAAACGGAAGAATTTATGAAATTGCCTTCTAGTTACTCACTAATGTTGTTGAAAATTAGAAAGGATCAAGAGATTAATTGTTGGCAGCATCCTTTCAACAAATCATAGAAGCTAGTAAGATCAGATTAGGAACACACTGACAAAATAAAAGAAATAGAAAAACAAACAAGCCACTCCAGTTTGCTTAGCACTACCTCTTAAATGTGAATCCAAACATTCAGTAGTTTGTGTTAATCAAATAACTTACAATACCAAATCTACTGCCATTTTTTTCAACATTTAATTCAATAATTAAATGTGGGTGGCTCTGTATACTACTTCAAAGCCGCATCATAGGTATCAAAATCCATCTCATTTCCACATTTGTTGTACTCGATGATAACCCAACACTGAATTGACTATCACGCATTAGTAGCTACAGAAGATTGGGTATTAGCACTATAAAATTAATCTGTTGTCATGAATTTTCTAACATAACTTTCAAAAAATTATAGTCAAATATCAATGAGTTGACAGCAAATAAAAAATGTGCTATAAGCACCAGCAATGTCACTTGATTTATCATGCACTTACACATGAAACCATTAAACTATGTAATTGGTGAGAATATCATTCCACTAAATCAATCAATTTTAAAAAAGAGTATTCCAGCAATAAATATGTATGACCAACTAGTAAATAAAGTTATTAAAGTCTCTAAATCAACCAAAATATGATACACTAACCTAAATACAGTTGCTATCAGGCAGCGATGAAACTAGAAATTGGAATTGAGAATCACTACTTTATTCATCATAATTGAAATAGACAGTATCACCAAAAACATTTTGGTTCATCATCACAATAAAACATAAGCATGGATGTTCTCACTAGACATTTGCAAGAGGATGTA
>NW_021379649.1:0-432 GCF_001605985.2 Dendrobium catenatum | reverse complement strand
GACGATTCTATCCTAAGAAAATGTCTGAGCTAACGGTGACCATGATCGGATATTCTACTATTCTATAGATTGATGAGTTTATTAACACATTAACTCACAAATTTTTAAATCAATCACATGGAATACTATATCATATTCATGCCTTGGTTAAAAAAAAAAAATGGAAGAGGAATCTCTTTGCTTTGCTTTCTTGTACCCTCCTTTTTTGATGTGTCAAAAGGGGGAGAAGTTTATGAGGTTCTTTTTTTCATCCATCCTGAATTTTTGCTATTAACTATTTTCGTAGTGTTTTGTCATCATCAAAAAGGAGGAGATTGTTGCAAATCTATTGTCATGTCTTATGTTTTGATGATTGGCAAACACTATTTCTCTTGAACTACTTGTTGATTCTAACATTTCAGGAATCGAAGATCGGACGATCAAGAAGAAGCC
>NW_021379648.1:0-435 GCF_001605985.2 Dendrobium catenatum | reverse complement strand
TAATGTTCATAGAAGTATTATCAAATCAATAAGAAAATATTATAATATAGTAAGATAATATAAGAGTGTATACATGATATTCAGATTATTCTATATCAACATCACATTAATATCTTATATCATATGCTCAAATATTACATGCTCAATGCAGGGATAACGTGCTCAATAATAGTAAATTAGTATAGTAATAATAATCAGTAGATTAAAAAAATAATAGTAGCAGTGAATCAATACTAATATCTGTAATATCAATGGTAATAATAATAAAATTGTGCAATGGCAGTAAAGCCGAACAATAATAGTAAATCACAGTGATGTGCGGCTACAAAGAAGATGTATTTATACTTGATTAGGATAGTGTTCCCTAGACAAGTGGCTTGAGACCTGAATGGAATACGGATCCCAAAGCAAATGAATTTATACTTGAATGGGATA
>NW_021379647.1:0-2900 GCF_001605985.2 Dendrobium catenatum | reverse complement strand
AAATTTTACAACTAGCCAAGCTCTATGTTTTTTTTTTCTTTTTCAAAAATTTCACATAAAAATTATCTGATCCTACTACTTTCATTTGTGCGTGCTGAAACTTTGTACATTGCTAGGATGTAAAACACATACTCCATCAACTTAAATTTTCTAGCACACAACAATTTGTTGTTATTCATGGGAACATTTTAAAAAATCTTCTTTAATGGATAACAATCATTCCCTCAATCAAGAACAAAAAAATGTGGGTAATCAAGTCCCCCTAGGCTTCACTTTAGAGGATCATATGTGTAAGAAAGAAGAACTTCAAAGTCAAATCCTTCAAGTATTAGAGGAAGATGGACAACATAGGGCACCATCACAATAAGATGGGAGTTCTTCCTCCATAATATCAACAACAACCTGAGGACAATGTGAATCAATAAGCACCATCTTCCCCATAAGCTCATTAAGTTCTCTCCATCACAACTAATTCAACACATCCTTTCTACATTATTCAGCTAACCCATAATCCTCTACCCGTTTTGGAGGACTTAGATCAACTTCATTTTATTTATGCCCCTTGGGACAATATAAGAAATATACTACGAAGTCTTATTAAGGAGAAATTCACTTTGAAATAATGGAGTCGATTTACTTATTCACTCGCCTTCCAAGAGTCATTAGCTTTAACAAATAAAATTCCAATCACTTATTCTAGTGGGATTCAAACCACCAACTACTGATCCATTATGATGGATCATATGATCCATTTATAACACTTTTTTCTTATCCTATAAACACGATTATATCATTAATAACCATTCATACATATCCAATAAGCCCTTCTGATGCACTTTAGTTGCATTTTCCCTTACTCTTAAGTTTAAGTCATACTTTGCCACTATAGGAAAATCACCTAATACCGAGATTTTATTGGCAATTTCTTGGGACTATTTTTCGGTCCCAGCTGCTCCAACATAGTTGATGGTATGTCAGAACAAGTTTTCTTCAGATTTTTTGGTGGCTTATGTTGTGGCATTTTTGTGTTTTATGTCAGATTTAGCTACTATATTTTAAATAAAAAAATATGAAATTTAAACACTTTTTTTCCTTTTATCAAACTGTGTTGAGTCTTTAGGTCAATACTCACTCGAATCCCAGCGCATGGTGTGGCAGCCTCGTGATGGCCGGCTAGCGTGCGGAAATGTATCAGCAGGCCTTTACTTGGAGAAGGCCGCAAGCGGCACGTAATTTGCTCTACCATCACCATAGGCCCGCAGTCGAAGCTCGCCACCACACCCAACGCCCAAGACCACGACAACACAACTTACTCCGACCTTCCAACGCCAAACACGCCCCACCACCCACCACAAAACACCACTCATGTAATAAGTTTCTTTATTGTTTATCGGATGACTAATATTAATCATTTAATTCATTAGATTTATTCATTTAATATTAAGTGACTTAATGAACTTAGGAATTTGATACGTCATCAAAAAAATCATTATCTTGATCGCGGCATGAATCTCGACGCAAAAATCAAGTTGCAGGAAACGTCCGAAATTTAAATATTGGGATCATCTAAACTCTGATTTCAGTTAACTTACAGTCAAAATGAACGTTTCGGAAATACGAACCCACAGCGACACAAAAAGCTATCGATTCAAGGGTACGAGACCAAATGATCCAACAGAGTCAAAGGTAGCCCCCAAATTTGCCCTAATTGGAATATTCAAACCACAAATTTGGAGGGAACAGACCACAAGAGGGGGGCTGGGGGGGGGGGGGGGGGGGGGGGGGTGGCGCAGCTGCAGGAGGTAGCTGCGGCAGCTGGACAACCAGAGCTAGTGGCATGCGAAGATTAGGTAGTTGAAAGAAAATTAGTAGCTGAACAAGGACCTCACTAGAAAAATCCCATAGCGGTAAGTCCAAATAAGGTCCCACCCCACATACCCCTATGAAGACATGCCCATCAGGTAGCCTGGAAGAAGCCACTGATAGTGATCAAGCGTTGTGATACCTAAAATTTTGAAAAATATTAAAAAAAATAAAATTTTATTTGGACTAGAATGCTTTGGCGGTGTGCTTGTGAGTCCTACAATAATAGGATTTGAGAGCACACAGGTACCATAAAATGTCACTGGAACATTTAAGTCCCTGTTTTATAATAATTCTAAATTCGAAATGCAATGCTGGTTCAAAGCACTACAATGCTAGACCACTAATAATAATAATAATAATAATAATAATAATATAGCCATCACCCCACCGCATCCCTTATTCCGCTTAGCTTGGCCGGGAAGGAAGGGGAAGACAAGAAGATAAGGGGAGAGGAAGAGGAGAGAGAAGATGAGAGAGGAAGATTTATGGGGCTTCTCTATTAGTCATTTCTATTATAAAAAATGTTCTATTCATTGTAAATAATTATCCTCTTTCTTTTGCTTTTGATGATTTTGATTTCTATAAATTTTATCTTTTCTAAATCTACAAAAAATATATTATCTCTTGCTTTCACTACGCATATTTTGATATATTATAGATTTGATCATTATGAATAATATGATATGATTTTATTGTATTTTCACTATTTAAATTTATGTATAAAAACTTCTTTATGAAATTGGTAGGAAAAATGTATTCTGAAAAGAGTTTAAAAGCAATGCACTACAATTTGATATGATAATCTGACATGTATGATATGCTGAAGTGATTGATAAAAACTTAGAATTGACATGTTATATTAATCTTATTGACATGATGTACTGTACTGATAGTGCATTCATAGAAAATGATCGATATACTAATTGATATCAAATATATATGATATGATAACCCAATGTGATACCTTCAAGATTCTCTGATTCGCTGATGAGAGTCATAAGGAGATGAAGACTAATTGGGCGTGATAAGAAGTT
>NW_021379646.1:0-327 GCF_001605985.2 Dendrobium catenatum | reverse complement strand
CAAGACTAGGGAATCTTTGGGGTTTAACGTGCATTATGTATGAAAAAAGACCAATAGCTTATTTCAATGGCCCACCTATTCGTAAAGGCTTATGATGAATAACAAAATTTGTATATTTGCATTATACAGTCATATCATACTCCTTCATAAATTGTATAAAAATTTCACTAAATAATATATTATGAATCACAATTATAGTACTAACATAATAAAAAATAAGTATACACTTACGAAAATTTTCATTGATTGCAAAAGTTTTGTACATCATAATAGTAAAAAAAATAATTATAAAAAAAATTAATTTCCTTCAAAAAATCATATATTTCT
>NW_021379645.1:0-297 GCF_001605985.2 Dendrobium catenatum | reverse complement strand
TATATATATATACATAGTGTGCATTATTGGATTGACCTCCCAAGAATGTGGTAATGAATATTGGAGATATTGTAAAGGGTGATGATAATGATCAAGTGATGTTAGTTGGGAGGCGATGATTGTGAAATGACAGCTTAGCTATGGAAGTTAAATGACGGTGATTGAGCGATAACAATTGAGTGATGCGATCCAACTAGATTGATTGCACGGTGATGATTGATTGTGGTGATTGTTAACGTCGATTGTTAACATGGATATGAAGTTTTTTAGTGCTAAAATGGGCAAAATTATTCTTTG
>NW_021379644.1:0-203 GCF_001605985.2 Dendrobium catenatum | reverse complement strand
CAAATTTTTTTGAGTGACGTGGCGCATTTTTATTGGACACCGGACACAATAATTTGCCCATGCTAAGGGCGGCATCATGAGTGAAAAGAGGTAGTTCACGTCACGAGTAGTGTGGTGGAAGAAGGGTGATGACATGGGCGAAATTTTTGAAAGGAGCAAAGTTGATAAATGTTTTAGGAATAGGAGCATGAAAATAATAAAAT
>NW_021379643.1:0-791 GCF_001605985.2 Dendrobium catenatum | reverse complement strand
CCATTAAAATAAGAATTGTTCCTTTCTAACCATAAAAGCTAGAGAACCAAAGAAGGAATCAGATTCCTAATATGTCTTTTGTTCTAACAAACCAAGACAAAAAAAAAGCAAAAATGGAAATATTAGTATGAAAATAATTGAGCTGAAAGACATCATCAAAGATAATCCAAGTTTTAACATTAACAGGGCCAAACAAAAAAAACATGATGCAAATTCTCCACATGGTAACAATACTGACATTTGGAAGGAAAAATGAGCCCTCTTTTTTTTCTTTTTTTTTTTTAAATATCCTTAATAGGGAGGAACTTATGCAAGAGCCTTCACATAAAAACAAGATAGAGGAAGGGATGGCTTTGTGCAAAATAAGCAAGAAAATAAAGGAAAACTCCTACTTGGATCGAAAAACATTCCAAGCATCCTTAAGCCTAAATTTACCATCTTTGGACAAGTTACATAACAACGGGTCATCAGAATTGACATTCAGAGGAGTATTCAAAATAAGGTTAAAAATGGGCACAGGGATGACATTAATAAGTTTATCAGAATCCCAATGATTGTTAATAATAAAAGCACTCACATTATCTGACCAACTAGAAAAGGAATTGGTAATAGAATCAATAGAATGTTGGCCCAACCAATGATCCTGCCAAAAAAAAAACATATCACCACTACCAATATTTTAAGAGAGATGCGGTTCAATATTCCACTTGACCTTATAGAGTCTATTCCAAACATTGGAATCACCTTATTTGAAAGAACAAACAGAAGAATGTTTACCAGCACAATACGTA
>NW_021379642.1:0-223 GCF_001605985.2 Dendrobium catenatum | reverse complement strand
AGAACAGCTGACCAAAAACACGGAAGAAACAAAGGTGCGTTCCGCCACCGCAGCTTCCTATTTAATTTACTCTGCTCGCGAATATATTAATTTGATAATCTATTTCTAACTAATATTATCAGAAAAGAAAGTTCACGAGCTTCCTATCTGAAATTCCTTGTAAAATTTTCAAAATTGGCGAGCGTTTTCTCAAAAGAGATCCCAACTTGAAGCGACTGGAGGA
>NW_021379641.1:0-300 GCF_001605985.2 Dendrobium catenatum | reverse complement strand
GCTAAAAGCCACTAAAATATCATATAAATAAAATAGGGGAATGCTTAAATATATATGAGCATTTATGAATGATAACTTAATTAAAACATAAATTATCATGCAAATAAAAAACAATTAAATTTGTAGATAATGATCTCATTGTTAAAAAATACATAATATTAGATCAAAGTGCTAAACATTGACGCTTAAAGTCAACTATTCAAATTTTTTTTATAAATTACCATTTTTAATAAAAAAAATAAACCAATCATTCATAAAATCATCATCGTCATCATTCATTTACTTGATCTACATCATCAT
>NW_021379640.1:0-328 GCF_001605985.2 Dendrobium catenatum | reverse complement strand
AAGATAAATATTTGCTAAGTATTCATAATTAGTATCAGGCTCCATCGTTAATGTGACAAAGTATCAGAAACTCTCATTAAGAATTATTGGAAATAAGAATAATAGCCACATTTTTTTTTTTTTGAAACAAATTAAATCCATAAAAAAAAACTCTCCATAAGCATGAAAATCTTAAATTCTCTTAACCAAAATAAATATCAAATCGATCTGAAATGAGTGTCATTTGCATATTGAATTGCATAAAGATGAAAATAAAAGACAAGAATCTTATTCGCATTAGTCAAGAGAAATATAGATCTATTACCTTTTCATTCACTACTTCAACAAT
>NW_021379639.1:0-210 GCF_001605985.2 Dendrobium catenatum | reverse complement strand
TGATATGTTACTTAGGGATATTTGATTGGAATATAAGTTGTTGTAAAGTATTACAAATGTAAGATTTTTAAAAATTTTGTTGTTCATTTGAAATACAAAGTAAAGGTAGGTTAAATTATTTTTTGTTATTTTTTAAGTAAATCAAATTCGTCCAATTTTGAGCGAGAACCATTTACACCACAAGCTAGTTTGCCTAACTGCCGCCCATCA
>NW_021379638.1:0-493 GCF_001605985.2 Dendrobium catenatum | reverse complement strand
TCTAAAATATCACCAGTACACACTTCACTTGTTGGAATAAATTCCTACTGCCACTTTGTATAGGGTTCCCCGTGGAAGTAATTTTGAGGCAGATGCCTTAGCAAAACTTGCAAAGGAATTTGCATACCCTAAGGAGGATTCCATGCCTATAGAGATTCAGGGTCGTAAAACCCTCTCCCTTATAGATTTGGAACACATTAGTAAGACTCGCCTTCAGATCCTTTCTACCTCTTTGACGACTGACGAAGAAGGCGATTGGAGACGACCCTTCATCGACTACCTTAAAGAAGGGAAGCTTCCCCAGGATAAATCACTCTCCAACAATATTAAGAAACGTGCCCTGTCTTATGCACTGGTTAATAATTTTTTGTATCATCGGTCCTTCGATCACATATGGCTGCGTTGTTTGGATCAGCGAGAGGCCCTGAAGATTGTTAATGAAGTCCATTAAGGACAGTGCGGTGCACATCAATCGGGTCCAAAAATGAAATTG
>NW_021379637.1:0-679 GCF_001605985.2 Dendrobium catenatum | reverse complement strand
TTATCAAAATTATATATAATTAGAGATTTTGAAGTTTTAAAGAAAAACTAAAATTTTAAAATCTTTAAATTTTTAAAACTTTACCCAACAAACTAAGGATTGATTGGGATTTTTAAAATCAAGAAGTTGACCATACATATCGAAGGAAGAAATGGAAAAGGTAGCCAATGGTAGAAATGTAGTCTTAGTCCATGAAGGAAATAAGCATACCACTGATGTATAAAATGATAAGCCTCTACTAAAGATGTAGGAAGGAACCCACCCTATTTGAATTTAAAATTAATTTATGAGGTAAATAAACTATATATTTAAAAATATATTTTAATGATAAAAAATGGCTTAGAGAGTAGTATACCATCTCAAAAGATAGTAAAGATGTTCTATATTAGATTCAGAAGAAAAATTATGTTTTAAAAAAATGTGTACATTCCCAAAAAATTCTCCAATTTCATGTGACTAAGATAGGATTTATTTTATTATGGGTACCATATAGGTTCCTTATAAAGGCAAATTCTTATGATTAATTGCATCCAAAGAGAGGTGATCTCTTGAAAACTCCCTCATTTAAAGTAGTGATAAATATTTCTAGAATTTTAAATTTCAAGTAAGGATGTTATTTTGGAAATTCAAAGGGGTTTGTTTAAATTGGAATTTACAAGAATCAAAGGAAGAAAAGTAG
>NW_021379636.1:0-340 GCF_001605985.2 Dendrobium catenatum | reverse complement strand
TGCAAAACTGTGTCGGGTTAGTGTCGACCCCGTTCAAGGCCGAGTCAAGTTGGATTCTACCCGAACATGATCCGCTAAACCGAATTGACACCCCTAGAACTGGATGGTAGGGATACTCATGCAGGGTTCATTTATGTTGTTAATGTAGGATATTATCCTTTTCTACATTAGGGAAAGAGTATTTATAAACATCTTTTAAGATGAGCTCTTGCACACACAATGGATCTCTCCCATGATTCTTTGAGAAACCAAGCCATGTGAAAATTATGTCACGGTGACAATCAGGCAATTTTTATTTACTACAAAAATTTATTATTGCAGATTTTATTGTGTATTATAA
>NW_021379635.1:0-204 GCF_001605985.2 Dendrobium catenatum | reverse complement strand
TTTGCGCATCTTTTGTTGGCATCATTGGCCAAATTTTTGTTCTTTTTGCAAGCTATATTCTCTTTTATAATCTTTTAAAAACAAAGTTGTGAATATATCTTCTCAGATATTAGAGAATAGGAGCACTCTCTATAACATAAGGAAGAGTTACCACAAGCAGAATTAATAATCAAGAACAAGAGTAACGAGAAATCTTGATGTGAC
>NW_021379634.1:0-212 GCF_001605985.2 Dendrobium catenatum | reverse complement strand
AGACTTTCACCCGACCATCGAAAAACAGCCGCTCAGCCCTCGACCACTGCAGAACTTCCACCAGGTTGTCGAACATCATTGGACTTCAGTCTAACCATCGTCAAACCACCGCTCAACCGCCAATTGCAGCCAGACTTCCGACCAACCATCTTCGGATCATTCTCGATCAATTGAACTTCTTTCTAGGCGCTATCACAATTCCGCCTCACCTT
>NW_021379633.1:0-480 GCF_001605985.2 Dendrobium catenatum | reverse complement strand
GCGAGTGGAGGCCGAGGCCGAATTTTCGGAGCCCACACATAATGAATATGCCTCAAGCATAAGCTTGATGCAACACAAAAATGAAGGCTAAAGTTAAGATCTCAAACTAAGACCTCACTCTAAAATTTGAGATATTAATCATACACAACTTTTATGTAAGCTCATAAATGTCCCATCATACTCTAAAAATAATATGAAAATAAGTTAAAAGCTTAATTTAAAACCCCTTTGATAAGTAGGTGGGCCATACCAATCAATAAAGCAAATATCTTCTTCAATTGATTAAACTCAAGACTACAATACATGCCTTATTTGTTTGACCCAATGTTTAAAATTGCGTATTCGGGTATTGAGGCGTTTTTCATTCGTGAGGCGAGGCGTAAGCCTCAATGCGTTTTGAGGCGTAAGCCTCAAAATCAAAAGATTGCGTAAACATAAAAAAGATAATTTTTTTATATACTAATGAGTGAATAATATAAA
>NW_021379632.1:0-229 GCF_001605985.2 Dendrobium catenatum | reverse complement strand
AGGGCAAATTATTTTGTGCAGACACCGGACGCAAGCTTGTGTCCGGATTGCTGCGCTTTTGATATTTTTTTTCAAAAGACAGCTAATACACAATTTTAATTGCATATTAGCTGTCCTTTTACCGCTTATTTACAAAAATACAACAAAAACGTAGCAAAAGCACAACAAATATCTTACTCATTGAGTATTTGCTGCCCTTTTGCTGTGCTTTTGCTGCGCTTTTCAAATA
>NW_021379631.1:0-207 GCF_001605985.2 Dendrobium catenatum | reverse complement strand
GCTAAAACTAACTGAGAATATCTCAATTTTATGCAGGCATGGTTTAAAATTGCGCAATATGAGGCTCGCCTTGAGGCCCGCCTTTGCGCAATTCAAGTGAAAAACGCCTTGAGGCTTACGCCTTAAGTTTTTTTTATGAGGCTTACGCCTCAACTTGGTTGATGCCCGCATTAAGGCGCGCCTCGCCTCACTGGCGTGAGGCTTACG
>NW_021379630.1:0-1434 GCF_001605985.2 Dendrobium catenatum | reverse complement strand
ATTTGGACATATAGACCATGAAGGGTAGAAAATATACACATAAGATAAGTAAATAAAATTACTGTCCAAGGGTTACAAATAAAAATGGAAGGAAAATTTAAATGACAAATAAAGAGTCATAAAGCTGATCCTAAATAATTGATGATGATTACCAATGGATCAAGCCATCTTTTAAATGATTTACATTTGCTTTAAAAAAATATGACAAACATCTTTTAAATGATTTACAGTTGTGTTAAAAAAATAAGCCTGAAGAACCTGGTGGCCAATATATGGTTTGGTCATACTTTTTAGCTTTGCTATTCAAAAACTCATAACACAATTTTGATTTGAATAGAAAAAAGAGATGGAATGCCTCAATTAAATGTGTAACTAAGGCCATGGGAAACACTCATATTGCAACTTGTCAACATCTATTTAAGAGTAGTAGTGGCTTTAATTCTAACAAAGCATAGTACCCAAAAAAAATGAAGCTCTAGTATATCTGCACTTAATGACAAAAACAAACTATAACTATTCTAATTTGTTTATAGATATCATCATACACATGAAGTGATACGTAGATTAGGCAAACAGGCCAATAAGTTCAATGAAACATGAGTGGTATACTGGTATGAACAACTAGAGCATGTTGAGCAAATATACCACTAAACTCATATAAACACCAAAGACAATATCATACATCACCAAGTTAAGTGGTTATCAATAATCAGAGGGAAAACAGCAACCCAAAGTGATTGCAAATATAGAGTCAACTAATGGTGTTATCCCAATGAGGCAAGCTATTGTCTTGTGGGTAGACTATGCATTTCAATCAAATTCAGTTAAAATACTGTCATGATAGTCCACTCTTATTGTTTTTGCAATTTGCCAAAAAATCTAGGTGGTCAAAGGCTTGTCTTTTTGCCCAATGAATGAATGGATTAAAGACGACGACGACGACGACGACAACAACAACAACATCAAGCCTTAATCCCACTACGTGGGGTCGGCCACATGAATCCTTTTTCTCCATTGTGTTCTATTAAAAGTCAAATTCTTGTTTAAATCTAATAAAGTAAGGTCATTCATAATGTTTTCTAACCAAGTCTTTTTAGGTCTGCCTCTACCTTTCTTAACATAAGTCAAATCTAATACCTATACTTTTCCTAACCAGGTCATCGGAAGGCCGCCATTTTTATATGACCAAACCATCTAAGTCGACTTTCTCTAATCTTATCTTCTACTGGAGCTACTCAAACCTTTTCACGCATATGCTCATTACATATCCTATCTTTAAGGATAAAGCCACTCATCCACCTGATATCTAAAAAGCGTACTCGTATTACTGACTTGATCGCCCAAAGTCACAACCCCTCACTAGGTCTATTACTACTAAAATTACACTCCACATTCTATTTTAGATCTATTCAAGCGAAATCCTTTAGACTCTAA
>NW_021379629.1:0-235 GCF_001605985.2 Dendrobium catenatum | reverse complement strand
CGCCTTCTGTCTGCTTGTACGAATGTTGCAGATCCGGTGGCGTGGCGTAGCAACTTCTGAATAGAATTATTCACTGCTTCGTACAGGTAGACTGTCGTGCATTATTTATTATTTTCAGCGGGCGTATTTATATGCACTAACGAATCTCCTGCTTTATACTTGTAGATATTTGTAAATGGTCTGTTGTATACATCACGAGTTTCTCACAGTGACTCATTATCATTTATATTTGATG
>NW_021379628.1:0-723 GCF_001605985.2 Dendrobium catenatum | reverse complement strand
CATCTTTTGATTTTAATACACTTTGCGTATTTTTTTTTTGATTTGGCGTCATTGCGCATCTTTTGGTTTGGCATCATTGGCCACTTTTTTTTTAAATTATTTTCAAAAAATATGCTTTCTTTCTAATATTTTTCAAAACCAAAGTAAACCCAAATTTTTGACAACAAGAACAATTTGATTAAGAAAATTTTATGGTGAATTCAACAATCTTGCGAAAGATTCCTATGTGATAGAAAAAATGTAGGGAGATAAAAAAAATAGTTTCAAAATCCAATTTAAAATAGATGAAGATTTTGAATCAAAAGTAAAATAACATCTTTAAGAAGGGAGAAAGAGAAACAAAAATACGAGTTTCCTTCCTTTGACTGTTTTAGAGAAGTCAAACACAACTTACCAAAGATTTAAAAAAAAACAGGAAGTAGATTTTTCATATTTAAAAAAGTGAATGTGTGTGTTGATCAGAGAAAAACTTTCACGAAAAAAAATTTCAAAGAATAAACAAAATAAAAAAATAAAAATAAAAAAAGAAAAACACAAAAACACAAAAGGCTCTTAACCATTATCTCTATCCTGGTCCGATGCTTTAGAGACCAGATCTGCCCATGAGATTTTTTGTCTTTCATTATTTCCCTAGTTAAAATTTTGCTTCACCTTGCCCTTTTCTTTCATAGGAAGAATTCTTAAATAAGGGCACTGATTTTTCATATGTCCAGGCTTCCTACA
>NW_021379627.1:0-581 GCF_001605985.2 Dendrobium catenatum | reverse complement strand
ATTACTAATTATTCATTAAATTAAATTATGCACTAATTATACTATTAATTATTTAATTAATTTACTTAATTATTAATATTTTAAATTATATTAAATAAGTTAATCAATAATAACTTAAGGCGTCCAGGTTTGCTTTTCATCTTCGCTTGTCGTTGTTGCTGTTCGGCTTCGTTGCTTCGCAGGAGGTTTGGAGATTGCACGCGACGCTTCTTTTTCGGCTCTTCGTGGCTGTTCGACTTAGCTCCTTCGACGACTTTCCCTTCCTGTCTGTGGGATCGGAAGTTACGACCTTTTGATCGGAAGCAACAACGGGAGCTCCGCTGGCTGTGAATGAAACTTTTTACCTTTCACGTTCTTCTTCGGCTCCTTCGTGGCTGTTCGACTTCGCTCCTGCGACGACTTCAACCCGGATCGGAAGTTACGACATTTTGATTGGAAGCAAGAACGGGAGCTCGCTGGCTGTTAAGGTAACTTTCTCCCTTTCGCGCGCTTCTTCGGATAAATCCCGCTCGGATTTACTAAATCCGGCTACCCCTCGGATTTCCTAAATCCCGGATTTAAGCTGTAAATCCGTAAATCCG
>NW_021379626.1:0-247 GCF_001605985.2 Dendrobium catenatum | reverse complement strand
GAATGTGGAGGAAAGGATGCCCAGTGTTTTTGGCTTCGGTGCGGGATTTGAACCTGGAGGTTGGTTCTGTTTCTGAAATCCTAGTGGTACGGGAGTTTGCTGATGTTTTTCCCGAGGAGTTGGTTGGTTTACCTCCGGATAGAGAGGTGGAGTTCTCTATCGATGTTTTCCCGGGTACAGCTCCTATAGCAAAAGCTCCGTACAGGATGACACCGAAAGAACTTTCTGAGTTGAAAGTTCAGCTTCA
>NW_021379625.1:0-1036 GCF_001605985.2 Dendrobium catenatum | reverse complement strand
CAATCGGAGTACCCTCCTCTCTGACATCAGATGAAGGAAGCTCAGCCGCAAACAAAACAGGACCCAAGGCCACAGACGAATTAACAACATCAGAATTATTAAAATTCTCCGTAGAGATAGGCGCCAAAATCACATTGCTAATAAAAGCTAAAGCAGAAGGAAGAAAGGGAGTAGCATTAGGAGATAAAACAACAGTAACAGCATCAGAAGTACTTCCGCCAGCACCTAACACCCCATTAGCTACAGGTTCAGTTAAAACATCCTGAATTAAAGTAACCGCAACCGAATCTACAATTGTAGTGGGAGTTTCTACAAATATGGGAATAGTAGAACGATCAAGATCAGCATTAATATTAGGCCAAATTTTCGGAACAAGCACGGTTGATGTCCTATTTAGTGGAAAAAGCTTAATCGGAAAACAATTTAAAAAAGAGCAAATACGCGTTACCTTTTGACGCATTCAGTAAATGCGTCACTTAAAAACGCGCATTCAAAGAACGCGCGGAACTGTTCAGCGCATTCAAGAATGCGCAGAACCGGTCAGCGCATTCTTTGAATTTTCGACTCTCGCGTTGTTTCGTGCTATTGGCTGCTTCTACCATGGTAAAATGTGCATTCATGTAATCATTGAGGTGTTTTAAGTTATTTTACTGACTTTTAGGCCCTCATTTAATGCGATTTTATTTTGTATATGAATTAGAGATATCTTTAAAATATGTTAGGTAAAATAACTTAAAACACCAGTTCCGCGCACCAGCCTTGGAGCCGGACGAGGTTCCGGTGTCGGAGGCTTGCGATGATTGATAGTTCTGATAAGAACTCCGACCTCCCCTATGAGGCGCAATGGTCGGCATTGGCGCGTCCATTGCCGCCGTTGATGCAACGCTTGACGGCCGCCATTGTGCCTGTTTCTGGAATGATGCCTTTGTAGACTGTGCCGAACGCACCGTGGCCGATGATTCGGCAGGAGTTGAATCCGCAGGTAGCAGTGACGAGCTCGCGATAGCTGAATTCACGAGGGGATTTCACTATCTCC
>NW_021379624.1:0-1620 GCF_001605985.2 Dendrobium catenatum | reverse complement strand
ATTTTCATATGATCATTATTTGACTATAATTTTTTGACCAACATTATACAGTTATGACTCTTTTGCCATAGTCAGCTATCTATTTTCTTTTGATCATCATTACATGACTACGATCTTCCAGCCACAGTTGCTCAACGATCACTATTGCTCAACTATAATCCTCTAACCATCATTATCATCTTATTATCACATGGTTATGATACTCTGATGACTATTTCCTGATCATGGTTCCTTGGCCAACATCGTCAGATTGTGAACTCTCAACCATCATTGCTTGATCGCAGACCTCTAATGACAATCACTCGACAATAATCCTCGTTTATAGTCCTTCACTCATATTCACTTAGCTATGATTCTTAGGCCATTATCACCTGACTAGGATCTTCGAACGAAAGTTGCTCGACGATATTCATCATACAATGGCCGCTCAACAATGGTCCTTTGACCCTGTCACATGACTATAATTCTTTAATTATGGTCTCTCAGATACACTCCTTCAATAATGGTCGTCATATCGTGTCATTTGACCATGTTAGCTGACCATTATCGCTCGATTACAATGATGCACCATTTCTAATAGAGTCGATGCATCTCATAACTTACAAGTCAGATGCACATCATCGACATTATTTATGACTCTATACATTAGCACTAATATGACATAAAAAAATCATCTTGATCGTGCATGAATCTTGATTCATATTTAAAAAAAAATAATAATTAAATTTAGAACCATCTAAACTTCAATTTTAGAAAACTTATAGTTGAACTATATGTCTCAATACGACGAACTCAACAATACTAAAAGTGGCCAATTTGAGTCTGAATGATCCCAAATTGATCACTTGATGTAAAATTGAAAACTTAAGGATATGTGCATACTAATTGAATGGCGAAATGATCTCTAAATTTGACATGTTTATAGTCAAATAGAGCATCCTGACAAGACAAATCAGCATAAGATCACTCAATTCCAACAAGATTAAGGCAATTAAACTCTAAATGAATGCTCTATGATTAAGAGAATCAATAAGTCCAATACTGTTTCAGTTTTTCTCCATATTTATGGGTATGCCACTTAAAAAAAATTATAAATAAGCATCCATTTTCTACATGAAGGATGCTGGGGACTTTGGAGCTAGAGCTTGGACTTTGGCTTAAGATTCAGGAAAGCATATAGGCTCTATGAATATTTTAGCTCCAATCGAGCACCATCGTTAGGCCATTGTTCGGCTATAATCACGTGACCCTCCGATCTCCACCATCACTAACTATTCCACCATCCTTCATTGTCACCTATGTATATTCCTTTGACCACAATGATTGGCTACACTCCTCCAACCATCATCTTTTAACTACTGTCCTCCGATCTCCATCACCCAACAATGATCCTCCTACCATCATCCTCGGACTATGGACCTCTGACCAACGTCGTCCAATTATAATTTTCCAGCCACCATCATTCGACTATGGTCTTCGTACCTCCACCATCGCTTGACTAAGGCCCTTAGATAGCCGTCACCTGACTGAGATTTTTTAATTATTAATCACCTCACTAATATTCTTCAACCATCATCACCAAAATACAGTCGTCTATCATTATTGCTTGATTACAATCCT
>NW_021379623.1:0-1058 GCF_001605985.2 Dendrobium catenatum | reverse complement strand
CATTGGCCTCAAGTTCTTGGGCTGGCAGGTTTGATGGTTGCACAGGTACCAGTTGTTACTGGGCTCGGATCTCAGCATTCAGCTTTATCCTCTACCTCCTTGTTAGCTTTTCTCCAAATGAGGAAGCTTCAGCATTATTCTTCTTGGGTGCAGGTAACTCGTTTGATAGAGCAGTGGTGTTTGCAGCCACCACAGAAATTCTTCCTCCAGCCACAACTCTCTTGGTGGCCGTGGCTTCTGACTGCGATAGTAGTTCAAACACAGAAATCCTTCTATGAGGATTTGTAGCAGAAGGTCGTTGTGCTGGAAGATTTACACGATCAGTAGAAGCTTCAACAGTATTAAGTCTTCTAGCAGGCCTCTCAGCATTCACGCCATTCGCAGGAATGACAGCACTCCTTGCAGCGATTGCCAGGATGTCAACACTACCAAATTAGAGGGTAGCTCTGGCATTTCCAGTGTTGATCAGAGCATTCGCCAACTGAATGCTAGCTCCACCTCCTAGTTGAACAGTAAAAGGAGTGTTCTGTAGATCCATCTACATAGATGAAAGGCAAGGGTTAGTAATCAGAATTGATACATCATCCCACGCAGAACAAATAATAGAAGTAGGAGAATTAGCATGAAATTGAAAACCCTACTAAACAAATTTCCATTGATCTTATTTAAAAGATTCATTTTTGGGACCTTTCAGTGATGGATCTTTGGACATAAGAACCAAATGTCACATCCTGATGTTCACCGTATAGAGATCAATATCATCATTAATTTCATTAGCTGCTACTATAGTATATATAAGTGACTAGCCAGAGATGGAAAGAGAAACCATTCCCCAGCGGAGTCGTCAGAAATCTGTGGGCTCCGAAAATTCGGCCTCGGCCTCCACTCGCTTTTCTTATTCGGCGAGTGAGTTTTAACGAAATAGGTTCCGGGGTAAATTTTGGAAGGCGATGGGTTTGTAAATAAGACACTACCCAGAGATTTCACCCTCATTTTGTGAGGACTTTATGATCTGAGTTTGGGTTTCCTATAGGCGCAAGCCCCTATAGTTAATTACC
>NW_021379622.1:0-321 GCF_001605985.2 Dendrobium catenatum | reverse complement strand
TGGATTACAGATTGGAGGAGAAGAAGCACCTATTCTGCTGCGTTATAATTAAGGTGGAAGGTGTTTTTTATAGCAATTTAATCAAACAAGTCATGCAGAATAAGAACTATTTTAAGAGTAATTAAAAATGACAGACAAAGTTTGTTGGGGGAGGATACCACCAATGAAATGGCAAAGGGAGACATTTTAGAATATTTTTAATTAAAATAAGCGCATATGGCATGGATTAAAGGTTACTAATATGCCTTGTTTTTTTTTAGAAACTTATAATTTAAATAGTAAAATTAGATTTTATGATAAATATTTATAATGCTTGAGTGC
>NW_021379621.1:0-207 GCF_001605985.2 Dendrobium catenatum | reverse complement strand
ATAGTGGAAAGACTCCAAAATTTACAAACATGCATATAGATGGCTAGAACCCTCTTCAGAGGAAATTCAAACATTCATAAATATTCCCAAACACATGCAGATGGGTTCAAATGTGAAAATTTAATAATTTTCCTTTTTTAGATCAGGTCAGACTAGGTGCAACTATATCCTTGTTGGAAAATAAGAGGCTATAGAAAGAGGAAGAAT
>NW_021379620.1:0-1052 GCF_001605985.2 Dendrobium catenatum | reverse complement strand
TGATAGAATTAAATATATATATTTGTGATATATTATAGATAAAAATGAATGTATAAATGATTGGATTGTCAAATAATTACTTAGATACAAAATTCATTAAAGTATTAATTTAGCACATCCTTTTATAATAATATTAAAAATAAAATATAAATATTACCTTATCATTTGTCTTGCATGTGAGCACTTAATGCAGCTCAGTAATCCAAATATAATTAATCATAAGTATAAGCTCGGGAGCATAAAAGGCAATAATTCAACGGATTTTTAGCTTATATTTTGATGTCGGCAATGAAATCAAAATTAGCTTTAGCTTATATTTTCTGTCGGCTAATTCGTGCTTTGGCTTTTAATTAGTTAGTACGCTCTGCAGCTCAACTACGTAGAAGCTTAATCAAACTAATTAATTATTTGATAGCGTCATAATTATTGGTAGAGAGACATGAACCAACTATGCTTAGACTTCTACTACTGCCATATTTTGCTGACTAATAATCGAAGACAAAATAGTAAGCAGTGGAGGAAATTTTCGCTTGATTAATCATTTCAATAGAACACAGCAAGATGCATGCATATAAAAACTAGAAAAATTATTCTGAATAAAGTTCATATGCATCTAGACTCCAATCAAAATTGACCACGTTATCTCTGCACAAGTGTGTATTATACACACTATATACAAGATTATACATAAGCTACGTACAGGTGACAAGATCAATTTTGATTGGAGTTCGAATGTATGGTACATCCGGACTCCGCAGAGAATAATTTCTCTAAAAACTGAGAGACATGGAATATTATATTAAGAACAATAAAGTTTTGTTTGGGATTGCTTTCTCTTTTTAAATTTTTAAATTTTTTTTTTAATTTTTTAGGGTGATTTTCTTAATGTTTTGCTTTTCAAATCACAATTGTTTAAAAAAAATTTATGTATTAGAAAATTATTTTCTACAACAACTTTAAAAAATCATTCACTTTACAACATATTTATAAAGAAACAAAAAAGCTGTTCCAAATAAAACATGCTAAAGAGTAAAGAGTTTTCAATAGGCATA
>NW_021379619.1:0-295 GCF_001605985.2 Dendrobium catenatum | reverse complement strand
ATACAGATTCTTGATAATGAGATATATGAATAGATCCCAATATATGATTCTCTTAATGTATAATTACTTGCATTTCCTTATAGGAACTGCGCAGGTAATAGATTGTGCATACTAATAATACATTTGAGGATATAATTAAGATTTTATTTTGGACAATTTTTTAATTGTTTTTAAAGTAATTTTTTTTATTAAAAAATTATTTTAAGACGCAGTAAGAAAGTCATTCCAATGAAGCTAAGCTTCTAAATGAAGAGTATCCTTAGTGATTTTTTTATGATTTGGCTTGTTACATGAG
>NW_021379618.1:0-240 GCF_001605985.2 Dendrobium catenatum | reverse complement strand
AGAATTTTTCTAATTTTACTAAGAATTTTTCTAATTTTTCTTAGAGGGGACTTTTGGCTCATAGGTTTTTTTTTATTAGTTGTGTAACTCTTTTAAGCATTAATTAACTGATGGTATCCCTTAAGGACCTTCTAATCTCTTTTTTAATTTACACGTAGGCCGATCTATAGGTTTTAACAAAAAAAAGATTTTTAATAAAAAAGGATTTTTAATAAATCATTAAAAATTAAAATTAAATCG
>NW_021379617.1:0-389 GCF_001605985.2 Dendrobium catenatum | reverse complement strand
ATTTTACTGAATGGAGCAATAAGGATAGAGATCTCGGACAACTTAATGTGAAATGCTTAAATTGTTTCTTCTGTGCACTCAAATCTAAGGACTATCTGAGAATCATTACCTATACTACTGGTAAGAAGATTTGTGATAGGTTATGCCTAACTTACGAGGATAAAACTGAAGTCAAGCAATCTCGTTTAAATATTTTGTTGCATTACTATGAAACTTTTTCACATGAAACCAAATGAGACTATTTTAGACATGTACACTAGGTTTATTGATATTCCCTGCATACTTTAGGTAGAGAACTATCAAACTTAAAGAAAGTTAACAAAATTCTATGTTGTCTACCCGATAACTATACTGCTAAAGTTATCGTTATATATGAATCTAACGATATG
>NW_021379616.1:0-1084 GCF_001605985.2 Dendrobium catenatum | reverse complement strand
GCGGGTCATAGTGCACTAACTAATCTCCTGCCTTAAGTCGTAGGAACTTACACTTGTCGTATTCTTCATGCATTTCGTTATGGTATTTGATCTCATGTAGTACATCTGCCACTGCTATAGGTAGGCAGGTAGACGTACTCCATATATTGAAATTGACTTCAGGATACTGCACTTACAAGTCTTTCTACATCTACCCATCAGTGGCATATGACACATACATCTGTCTTCGTAGAGAGATCACATGTGTTGCAGATCTTTTATCTTTTTCATCTATTTCTTCATATGTGTTGGTTGTTGTCATTTGAGGGAGTCTAGTGTATTTGTTTATACTTAAGTGACATCGGCTGTGTACGAGCCTTAGTGTTCTACACTAGTACACTATTGCAATCAAGTTGTTTCTCCTCGATGTTTGCAAGCATGCTGCATTTATTGTGTTTAACAAATGACAAATCACTATGCCCACTATACTTCTGGATGGCTCATGACATGGATAACAACATTATCATTATTTCCACTTAAAATCAGCATCTGGGTTGACATAATCATTGTGGATAGATTGTATCATTCATTGGGGGATTCTTTCGTTAAATACTATCCAACCTCTTTGAATGAACTTGTGGATCCACTAGCAAGGACATTAAACCACACATTAAACATCCCTTCAAGAATAGTTCATGATCTACACGATAATTTATTCATTGATGATTGCTTGCAATCGTTTGAATGCTTCGATTTGATTGAAATCTGTTCATATACAGTGAATACTTATCATCCTTGAGTTTCATATGGTCTATCGATTCAAGTCAAGTTCAAATCAACTTCTTCTTGATTGAGTTTGATTGAAGTTCCATAATGTCCAAGATTGACTCAAGTTGAATTTTTATAGCCATTGTTGCAAGCCCAAGTTTGTACTAAATCACAATTTACTTAGGTTCAAATATTTTATAAGTCATTTTATTGTGCAAATGTGAATCCAAGTTCAAGTCCACAAATTTATGCTTGAGTTCAAGTATAGTTCAAGCTCTATATGAACCTCCTTCGTTCGTTGAGTTCCCTGTTGTTCAATCAAGTTCTCTTGTTTCAA
>NW_021379615.1:0-237 GCF_001605985.2 Dendrobium catenatum | reverse complement strand
CATCTTACTCTTTCATAAATGTATTTCAACAACATAAAGATGAGATTAATACTCCAAAAATTTTAGAGGAGGTGGTGGTGTGAGGATTTCAAGTGATCCTTGACGATGGCTATGACGATGGTGACTGTGGCGAAGGCGACGGGCTGGAGGTTGCGACTTGGGGGTGCACGAAGTGTGATTTGTTCTGGGCTTTACTTTATGATTTATGTAAGTTTATATATATATATATATATATAT
>NW_021379614.1:0-890 GCF_001605985.2 Dendrobium catenatum | reverse complement strand
GCGTCCGATCAAGATAATTTTTACATGGCGTATCACTTTTCTATCAGGTTTTTTTTTTCTCTTTTTTTACTAATTTATGATATTGCCAGCATTACTATCTCTAATAAGTATAAAATTTTAATTTTTGTGTGCTAATTTTAGCGTTACTCTTTGAATTTTAGTTTACTTTATTTTGTATTCATTTACAAATTAAAATTAAAAAAAATAAAGTTTTTCTTATGGGAAAAAAAAACTTTTTTTTTTTATTTTAATAAAGCTGCTTGCTGGTTTATTTTCCTCTCAATAGAAAGTCTGCTCACATGGCCCACACTCTCAGCCGCGTACTGCGAAGCCCGCTCATATGGAGGAGATTTCTTCCAACACAAATGGAGGGACCAAAAAAGTAGCATTAGTAGATATTTGATGAATTGATGTGACATATTTGCCCATTGTCTAAGATATTTAGTATTTTAAAGGATATAAATTTGAGGTTATGTTAGTTGAAGTGAAGTATTATAAATTATTTAATTAATATTTTTGAAATGAAGTTTTTTTATGTTAGTTGTTTAATTATTTCTAAGAAAAAAAATTTAGGCTTTTTAACTGAATTTAATCATAAATTCATATATATCAAATATATAAAATCTTAAATCTTGGATTTATAAGTTCTCAACCAACATATTAAGATGAAAAATAATAAGGCAATTATTTTTTTTTACTAAAAGAATCTTTTAGGATCATTTCATCATCTGTGATTAGAATTCTCAAATGAGGAGGATTCAAATAAGTTAAATGATGAGCTTTCTTTAAATGAGTTAAGTGATGTGTTGCTTGAATTTAACAAAATCTTCACCGGCTTTAAAGGGGAATATTCCGGCATATATTGATCATTTTCATGCACTTTTCTAGCA
>NW_021379613.1:0-252 GCF_001605985.2 Dendrobium catenatum | reverse complement strand
TATACGACCATCATCATCTGGTTACCATCTTACATCCGCTATCATTGTTAGAATTGAATCAATATACAGCTAAAATCCCTTATTTGTGTTTGCTAAAGATAGTAAGGACAAGTTAATCAAATAAAGCTCCCACTCCATTTAAAACAAAATTCATATGAGCAACTATGCTCACACCTAACACCTAACCATCTTTACCTAAAAAGACAACTTAAATTGGTCAATTCAAAATTCAGTGACTCGTAAGCTTTATAT
>NW_021379612.1:0-738 GCF_001605985.2 Dendrobium catenatum | reverse complement strand
GATGAAAGTTCATCGACGGGCATAAGTCCGACGATGGGGAGAAGTCCGACGTCGTGTAGAAGTACGGCATCGGGCAGAAGACCGATGAAAGTTCATCGACGGGCAGAAGTCTAATGACGAGTAGAAGTCCGACGACAGGGAGAAGTCCGACGTCGTGTAGAAGTACGGCCTCAGGCAGAAGACCAATGAAAGTTCATCGACGGGCAGAAGTCCAACGACGAGTAGAAATCCGCTGACGAGAAGAAGTTCGATTACAAGGAGAAGTCCAACGTCGTGTAGAAGTACGACCTCGGGCAGAAGACCGATGAAAGTTCATCGACGGGCATAAGTCCGACGACGAGTATAAGTCCGACGACAGGGAGAAGTCCGACGTCGTGTAGAAGTACAGCCTCAGGCAGAAGACCGATCAAAGTTCGTCGACGGGCAAAAGTCCGACGACGAGTATAAGTCCACTGACAAGGAGAAGTTCGATGACAAGGAGATGTCCGACGTCGTGTAGAAGTACAGCCACTTTTAGAAGACCGATGAAAGTTCATCGACGGGCATAAGTCCGACGATGAGTATAAGTCTGCTGACGAGCAGAAGTCCGATGACAGGGAGAAGTCCGACGTCGTGTAGAAGTACGGCATCGGGCAGAAGACCAATGAAAGTTCGTCGACGGGCAGAAGTCTGATGACGAGTAGAAGTCCGACGACAGGGAGAAGTCTGACGTCGTGTAGAAGTACGGCCTCGGGCAGA
>NW_021379611.1:0-1002 GCF_001605985.2 Dendrobium catenatum | reverse complement strand
TGGGGGGCAAATTTTGCTCCAATCTCAGAAGGTCATTGAAGTTAACTTCCTGACATCAATTATTATTGCATTAATTTCATGATAATCAGATGCGGACTGGGGGGCAACTTTGATTCCAATCGTGGTCGAAAAGATTTTCCAATTCTTTTAATATCAAGATGATTTATAAGAAACCTCCCGACAAATACAATAATGCTTCTGATAAATTTTAAGTCATATACAGTCCTCTACTGGACTTCTACTCCTTAGGCAAGGTCTTAATATCGACCTTAAAAAGGCAATAACGGTCTGAAGATAGACCATTCTTCACCTTTGATTTGGGATACACGCGACATTCGCCCCTCCCAATTAAGGAAAAATCAATCCCAGGGGGATTCGATTCGACCTCTTCCATACAGGTTAACGTCAGTGGGCAAAGGCTCTGATATACAACCTCGGATAGGTCCAACATCCTTAGTGGATTTCCTTGACCTTCTTCCATACAGGTTAACGTCATCGAGTGAAGCTCTGACAAATAACCTTGGATAGGTCAAACATCCTTAGTGGATTTCCTCGACCTCTTTCATACAGGTTAACGTCATCGAGTAAAGCTCTGACAACAACCTCCGATAGGTCAAACATCCTTAGTGGATTTCGTCGACCTTTTCAATACAGGTTAACGTCATCGAGTGAAACTTTGACAAAAAACCTAGGATAGGTCATTCATCCTTGATGGATTTTCTCAATATTTTTCATACAAGTTAATGTCATCGAGCAACGCTTCGACAACAACCTTGGATAAATAAACAATTCTTGGTGGCTTTCTCGAACCTCTTCACGTAGTTAAACATCTTTGATGGATCCCATCAACCTCTTCCTTGAAGCATTTTGAAGGACTTCTTGGTTCCTTCAAAGAAGGATTGAATCCTCGATAGGCCTCCACTAGCATCATTAGACGGTTGCGGTTGACACAATGTTTGACCCCTACCATCAAATTGTTAGTTATATGCCCCCGTCATCATG
>NW_021379610.1:0-1347 GCF_001605985.2 Dendrobium catenatum | reverse complement strand
ATACCACTTGGAAGTTCGTTAGGGATGTTAAGCCCTTGTGAACAAGCCCAAGGCTAACAAAGAGGGGGGAAGTGAATTGATATTTTAAAAATTCTTTTAATAAAAAACTCAAAAAAAAAAAAAAAAACCACAATTCACCGCAAAGAAAATAAGAAGTGCAGAAATTAAATGCGGAAAAATAGTAGTAAAGGAACACAGAGATTTATAGTGGTTCGGTCAACTTGACCCTCCGAGTATTGTACTAAACTCAGTGACTCTCCTTTTGCACTCACATCAAGGCAAAGAAGCCCTTACACAACCTCATTTCCACCAACACTAATGAGGCAGAGAACCTGACTCCTTTTGCCTCCTCCTGAAGCAGGAAGAGAACCTTGACCGTTTGCTGAAGTAGTCCTTCGTTGAACCCTCAAGGACAAAGGACAATGATTGGAGAAGAAGACCTGAAACCTTGCTTGGAGTAACCTTTGTGAACCCTCTCAAAAACTCCCCCTCACAAGTTCCTCTCTCTCCCTCTCTCTCTCTCTCCTCTATGCTCTCTCAAGTCAAGATAGCAGTAAAAGATACCATCATGGGTGATATAAGAGAGCTTATATATAAGAGCTTCGAAATAGCTCAATAATTAAAAACTTGCCTACTTTATTGTCCAGGATGATATTAATATCATATATCATCCTATACGATCAGTGCTAATTAAGCTCAATCAACGGGATTATCTCGAATGATCAGAAGATTTCCATGATGATTAAATATCATCCCATGTGATTAGTTAAAATCACCTAATATCAGCCAGACCATCACTCTGAATGGATGTCTGGACGATTGAAAAATAGCTTGATCATCCAGGACGATCTCACGATCGTTTGGATGATTAGTACAAATTCGTGAAAATAATCCATAATATCACCCTAAATAGATGCTGACCGATATGTGATCTTCCAAGAACAACTAAGGTTTTTGAACTAATCGTCCCGGACAATCCTGTAATCATCCAGGATGATGTGATCGTATCAAACAAGCCTTAATTGCTTTCATTAACTACCATATTAATTTGGGAATAATTGTGTGTATCATCCAAGATGATGTCCAAAAATAAATAATACCTAAATAGATCTGGCGGTTGATTTTTTTTTATTTGAGCATATCATCCCAAACGATATAAATATTATCCAGGATGATGTGCTTAATGACGTCTTCCCTAAAAAGGATGCCCTAATTAGGATTTCTATTTTTAGTCTGATCGTCCAGGACAATATGGAAATCATTCTGGATGATGTATTGAAAATAGAGAACTCTAAGTTAGATAAAAAAATACTCCACCAAGTGTGTGTGTGCAAGATTACTTAGCAT
>NW_021379609.1:0-1464 GCF_001605985.2 Dendrobium catenatum | reverse complement strand
AATCAGGCAGAGAAACCCTAAAAATTAACATCCAACAAACACACTGAGGTGGAGGACTGAAATCTATGTCACCCTCTTGGTGATGATAATGAACCATCAATCCTTTTTTACCCTCTTAGTGAAGGCAGAGTACCACAAAATCTTTCTCACCCTTCTTCTGATGATAAAGAACTTTCAATTATTTTTCACCGTCTTGGTAGAGGCAAATAACCCTAGACCTTGACTTTGAAGCTTCTCTCATAAGAGAAACTTTATGAACTCACAAAGGCCACTGAAAGAAGCAAGGTGCCAGTTTATCTAGAGCAACCGTGTAAACACCCCTTATACTCCTTTTCCCTCACACACAACCTCACCTTCTCCCACTCTCAAGAATTCTCCCTCAGAGTTCCTTCAATAGCAAATTCTTTTTTCAAAGACTTCATTGAGTTGCTTAAGTACAAGGCTTCAAAAAAACCAAAAATTTTAATTTGGTCATCACTATTCATACAACACGATTTGAGTTCGTACAGTGTGATAAGTTCAAAAATAGTTGTTCACCAAGTATGATGGAATAGTTGTTCTGATAACTACTTAAATTCTTCATACTTATTATAGAGTATAATTGTTGGTTCATACAATACGATTAGTTCAATTTCACTCAGTTCATATATAATAATTTCCAGGATGATTGGAAATCATCTATGTCGATTGTTCGGTATAACTAACATCTTACAATATTTTTAGTTTAAATATTAAATATTCATACACTATGATAGACATCATACTATACAATTAGGTAAAAAATTAAGGTTTTTGTTCAGTATGATCTTCGAAATGACTAAATTTCATCTTTGACAATCATATGATATAGTCTTAATCAAATAGTATGATTAACAATATTTATTAAACCATTATTTAATTGACGAATCACGGGGGATGATTTAAATAAGATTTCAAATATCGTATAGTATAATTAGTTCAAAATATAATTTCAAAAATACTAATATTATCTAGTGGCTAGGTTTACTATCAATCATTCAATATAATCTTAATACGATTAACCATATTTATTAAACCTTGACTTAATGGACAAATCACCGGGGATAATATAAGTAAGATTTCAAATATTGTATAGTATGATTAATTCAAAATATGATTTAAAAAAAAATTAAATTATCTGGCTGCTAGAGTTTTTGTTGGAGGAGATTTAAATGGACATGTTGGTAGAGAGTTAGATAATTTTAAAGCATTCATGACGACCATGTGTTTAGACTGACAAATGAAGGTGGTAAGATCATATTATAATTTTCTTTTGCTTATGATTTTTTAATTACTAATTTCTTATTTAAGAAAAGGGATGAGCATCTCATCACTTATAAAAATAGATATAGTAAAACTTAGATTGATTATTTTCTTATAAGAAAATTAAATCGTTTATATTGTAAAGATTACAAATTTATTTCAAGTAAAAATTTATGTTCCCCA
>NW_021379608.1:0-687 GCF_001605985.2 Dendrobium catenatum | reverse complement strand
AAATTATAGAAGAATAAAAATACAAAAGAATGATATATATATATATATATATATGAATGATCAATGTATCTCTTCTACACTACTTTCTTAATGTACAGAGTTTCTCTAATAAACACTGACTAAATGCTCTAATGATTATATCTAGTACTTCCCAAGTCTCTCTTAGATTTGACTCTAAGAGAGATCTAAATAAGTACTATAAAAATACTGAAATTATACAAGTGACTGAACTCTCTTACAAACATTATACAATAAATATTTATAGGAAAATACAAATTAGGCTATACTACTACACTGATGTTTTTGCTCTATTATGGCGCTTACTTATGTGGATCAGTTACTTAGTGAACAATCCCATCATTTTGCTGACAAATCATGTCCTTTGGAAGTTACAACTATTATGCAATGACGCAGCTGACTTCAATCACTAGGGAGCTTGAGTGGTAATTTTGGCGTAGAGGCGTGGTAGGTTGTGATGTCGCAGCTCTTTAAGACAATGAACATAGTGTTGTAAAATTGACCATTTTAATGCCAAAAAGTTGTCCAATAGAGAAGTCAACATTGCCATGCCAATGTTTTAGCGCTCCGTCGGTGCCCTTTATGGTGTTGTGACATTGATTTGTCCGACGCTGCAGCACTGGATGATACTTAGACTTTTATGCTTTTTGTATTTTTTTTTTTTTTTTT
>NW_021379607.1:0-464 GCF_001605985.2 Dendrobium catenatum | reverse complement strand
TGTAACTCAGGGGTGGAATCACCAAATTGAATCCACCTTTCAACTGTTTTCAAGAAAAAACATAATCAGAACTGAATAAAGTGTTTTGTATTTACAATAATAATTATACCTGGAGATCGTTTAGAAATGGTTGCTTTTGCTACATTCAAATAAAAAAAACCCTCTTTATTCCAGAACAGAACAAGCTGTAAATCTGTGAGGCGCGCCTCACCCAGAATTGCGCAATTGCGCCTCTGAGGCGCGCCTCAGTCTAGGTGAGGCGTACGCCTCAGTCCAGGTGAGGCGTACGCCTCAGCCAGGTGAAGAATTGCGCAAGCCTCGAGGCGTTTTTTGGTCAAATTGCGCAAAGGCGCGACTTGAGCCGCGCCTCTAATTGCGCAATTTTAAACAGAGTTAATAATTCATGTAGACCCGGATTTAGTAAACCTTGAGAGGGTTGAATCTCGAAAACTTTTAAGTATGAT
>NW_021379606.1:0-264 GCF_001605985.2 Dendrobium catenatum | reverse complement strand
ACAAGACTTGACTTGACAAACTCACAAGACTCAAATTAGACAAACTAAAAAAAAACCTAGGACTACCTAACTTGCTCTGATACCAAATTGATGCAATCAAAAAACCTTGGAATATTCTGAAGATCAAGGTTCGATGAACAGATGGATTCCATCAGAATCAACAAATCCCTTGGAATACGAGCTATACAAACTACAGTCATGGATGCATTTGTGTACAGAAAGATTTTAAGCTTGAGAGCTTTGTCCACCTTCTTCCACCTCCTC
>NW_021379605.1:0-259 GCF_001605985.2 Dendrobium catenatum | reverse complement strand
TCATAGATATTGACACTGATATGGATATAGATTGTATCGATTGATAGATACCGATATCGACATCATATGGATACTATTAATACGACAGATTCTGATAGGTTATTGATATACTGCTACATTGATTCATCGTGCCGATTATCGATTGATTGATTGAATGGAATATTGCCGTATGGATTTTATTTATCGTAAGATCTATTGACCTGATGATTTAATTGAATTGATTTGATTTGATTTCAATTGATCTTTCGCCGTATTGATT
>NW_021379604.1:0-310 GCF_001605985.2 Dendrobium catenatum | reverse complement strand
ATGTGTTCACCAACTTGTAAGTTGAAGTTAACAATATGAACACTATTGTGTTCATTGCATATCTTGATTATTGCTCACAAATGACCCATTGCATAACCATATACTTTTTTGTTATGCCACTATATGATCTATTAGTGAATTTGTTATCACTTTATATCAACTTGCATTGATTGTGAGAGGACCACATTCCAACTTGCATTTGTTTATGAATTGCTTGGAATTTTATAAATGATGTGGGTCCATGGATCTTCGTTGTCGCTTAAAGCCATCCATGAGGGCTCATAAGTTTATTATGATTGCTTGCAAATGG
>NW_021379603.1:0-250 GCF_001605985.2 Dendrobium catenatum | reverse complement strand
ATTTCTCTACCGCCGCGAATATTCCAGGACGCAACAAGGACAATACCTAGGTAATTAATATTGCAAAAAATTCAAAACAGATCTAAGAATTTTGAACACCTTCGGCAACTCTTTAATTAAAATATCCATGTGTATGTTCATGCAGGCTGCTGCTCCTATTATCATTATTATCATTAAAAAGCAAAAATATTGTGTGACTATTACTTCAATTAAATAAATAAAAAAAATGCTGATAATTCACTCAATATAA
>NW_021379602.1:0-311 GCF_001605985.2 Dendrobium catenatum | reverse complement strand
GGAGTTTTAGAGCGATTTTGAGTTTTATGAATTTTTTGAACATTTTAATCATTTAATTAAAGGGTCAAAAATTGATTTTTTTATTAAGCTCAAATTCTAGAATGTTTGTATTTTATTAAAATACTAGACATTACTAAAATCGGTTAGACAGTAAGTACAATGAAATTGGATTTTTCTGCATTTTATTATGAAGTTTTGAAGTTTTGAACTAGTTTTGACTCATGTTTGACCAACAAGTTGACTTTTTGAATTTGATAGTTTTCTGAAATTTTAACATTTTTAATAAATATTAGACATTATTATGAGTTGAA
>NW_021379601.1:0-200 GCF_001605985.2 Dendrobium catenatum | reverse complement strand
AATCAACAATGTTAGAGTTCCAAAGAACAATAATTCCCCAGATAAACCATTGGATGGGACCATGGCATATTCCCACCCATTTCCCATAATCTTCTTCACATCTCTAATGTTGAAATTAGAGATTTTGGTTTCAAGTAAACCCATAAAAACAACATTATGTAGATTAACTATTTCTTTCATATATAGAGAAGCACTACTCT
>NW_021379600.1:0-300 GCF_001605985.2 Dendrobium catenatum | reverse complement strand
CAAAATTCTAAGAAATTTGGTATATAAAACTTATATTCGATTTTGCTTAATTTAGGAAATAAAAATTAGAGAAGTCTCTTAATACCCAAAGTACCCCTAATGTTTATTAAAGCATGGGTTGTTTAAGTGAGGGCATAGGGGTCTTTTGGCATTTTCCCTTCCTCTCTATTAAGCAAACCGAGCCTCACCCTCTCATATCACGCACGGTTTGGCCGAACGAAAGAGGCGCGCGGAAGGGAGAAGGCGGAAGCACGCGAGGCGATGGGCGGCTGCTCCGGCGAGTTTTCCGGCGAAGAAAGA
>NW_021379599.1:0-284 GCF_001605985.2 Dendrobium catenatum | reverse complement strand
TTGCACCCCTTTTTTTTCTATTTGTGTGCGGGCGGGAACATTTATGGCAGTACAAAGATAAAGAGCTTAAAGTCTAAGCTTTATACAAAGATCCAACAATAATTGTATAATTCATTGTGATAAAATACGTAAAAAAAAAAAAACTTAGTTTTATAGAAGCATTATATATATAGGGGTGTCAATTCGGGTCACGAGTCGGGTTTCGAGACGAACTCGGAAATGACCCAGGTTCAAACGAGTCAACCCTAACCCAACTCGGGTATGGAAACGGGTTAGAAATGTAG
>NW_021379598.1:0-558 GCF_001605985.2 Dendrobium catenatum | reverse complement strand
AAATGAGTATTTGAATGATTCATACCGAAGGAATGCAACGAATCATTTAAATTCGAATTAATTTGATTTTTTAATCAAAAAACCAAGAACTGTCTTCTGCGTATATACGGCGTATGAGATGCGTCTGAGACGCGTATGTAATGCGTACCGAGTGCGTACTTTGAATACCTAAATGAAATTCTTAATCGATTTGAATTAAGGATCAATGGTGGGAAACTCTATATTCGAGGCTCCTTGCTGGTTTTATTGACGAGGAGATGCATTCGAATTAATTTGATTTTTTTATCAAAAAACCAAGAACTGTCTTCTGCACATATACAGCGTATGAGCTGCGTCTAACACGCGTATGGTAGGCGTATAGCGTGCGTACCTTGAATACCTCAATAAAAATTTCTTAATCGATTTAAATGAAGGTTTAATGGTGAGAAACATTATATTCAACACTTCTTTATTGAGGAATTCTTTCTCAAATCATTTTAAAACGATGCTATAATCACATGAAATCATTCTTAATTACATGAAAAAAATACCAGTTATGTACATAAATTTAAAATATGA
>NW_021379597.1:0-836 GCF_001605985.2 Dendrobium catenatum | reverse complement strand
TGTGTTGCTTAAATTTTTCATATGCACTAGTACTATTAAATGATTTATTTAGGGTGATGAGCAAACCAAATCAAGATTTTTGAAACTATTAAATTATTTATTTTGGGCATGTTCCACACTGACTTATATTCGAGTCAATTACTGAAATTTAGTGTGTAGCCTTTTTTAAACTACATCAGAACATGTAAAATGGTGCATTGTTTTCGTAGGTATTACATGGACGTCGACGACATTTGTGAGTTTATATTGGCTGAAGTTACAAGGCAGATGATAATTAATTATGTAGATACATAGGAGATTCCGTCTCTCGATGCAAATATGGAAGATTTCACGGGTATCAATTTTGCTTAAGTAGAGTTGTCCTCCTTTTTTCTTGGGAAAATTAGGGGTGATCATGCCCAATTTTCATTAATGAATAAAAATTGTTACAAAATTAAAAAGTTGGTAAGAAAAGTTAGAAAAACTTACAACCCAAGAGAAAAGAAAAGGAACAACAGGCTAAGTCTAGAAAACTAGACACAACCAACAAAACACAAACCAAACATATGCTACAAAGACAAAGTAGTATGCTTTACTTTCGACACAAGATTTGGATCAAACGAATAAAGATGGAGAGGAGGTGGATTATGAGCATTATGAAGAAGGTGAAATTGTGCCTTCCTCTAAAACCAGAAATGAATCGCCTTATAAACATGTGGTTTCTTCTTCTATTGCTAAAAAAAGTAAGGAGGATTATTTGATAACTGAGGAGGAGTTTTCTATGAAAGGAGGTAAGAAAAAAGGCAAGAATTCCAAAAAATTGTGTCCTGCTACCCCGAGAAACACTAGAGCTCAAA
>NW_021379596.1:0-340 GCF_001605985.2 Dendrobium catenatum | reverse complement strand
TATGGAACAATAAATGAAGAAAAAGATACTTCTGCAAGACCAATTCAAGCAAGAAAGAGAAATGATCCTGAAGAAATATGCGGCCAAGATTCAAGAATTGGATGCGGATCATTCTTCTCGTCGGGAAAAATCTAAAACAACCTCATCAGGAGATGAGCTCTTTCAACCGGGGAAGAATCTGATGTAAGCAGGGGGGGCAAATTATGAGCCTAAGTTTTGTGCTGATGTTGGTTCTCGGTTTGGGCTTGGCTGTTCGGTTTTTGTTGTGTTTTTGGGAGATGTTATACTTCAGCTCATTAATGTTGAGCTTTTTCTTCTTATCAGATCATTAATGTGTTCA
>NW_021379595.1:0-542 GCF_001605985.2 Dendrobium catenatum | reverse complement strand
GATTTCAAGGAGTCGGGATCTCATTTGGAACAAAATTACAAAAAGGGTCTTTAATTAAGGATTTTTCAAAAATTCAACAAATACATAAACTTTGAACCTTCATAACTAATTCCAGAAAAATTCAAATCAGTCAAACTCACTTGCATTCAACTCACAATAATGTCTAATATTTATTAAAAATATTAAAAGTCCAGAAAACTATCAGATTTGAAAAGTCAACAAATTGGTCAAACCGTAGTTAAAATCTAGTTCAAAACTTCAAACCTTCAAACCTTCGTAATAAAATGTAGAAAAATCCGATTTCAAAGTACTTACTATCTAACTGATTGTAATGAGGTCTAGTATTTAAATAAAATATTAACTTTACAGAAAACACCTTTAATAAAAAAGTCAATTTTCTAGCACCTTAATTAAATGATTAAAATATTCCAAAAAATCATAAAACTCAAAATTGCTTTGAAACTCCAGGAAATGTTAGATTAATGTTTAAAACATTCAACAAACATTTTAAAACACAACAACCATCCTAAAGATGAAGTTTA
>NW_021379594.1:0-423 GCF_001605985.2 Dendrobium catenatum | reverse complement strand
GTGATTTGGATTGTGTTTTGGTTTTAAAGTTTTCCAACTCACCTCTCTCTTTAGTTAGCTTGGGACTAAGTTCAAGAGGGCCTAACATCCCTAACGAACTTTCAACTCCTTCATAACCAATGAGTTTAACTGGAGTTACATTAATTTTCTTCTTAGAAATATTTCTTTGAGCCAACACCAACTTCTTGTTTAGTCCTTAACACAAAATGCATGCATCATCCAACATATTCTTAGAACATCCATAATACCAAAAGCTAGAGATAGGATACAGATAACCCCACTTATGTCTATTGTCACTTACCTAATCATTTCTAATACCAGATTTGATGAAGCCAACATGATTATAGATTATATCTGGAACATGACTGAAATTCTCCATCCTAGCACCCGAAGGAAATAAAATCTGGCCTTAGGGTATTTCAT
>NW_021379593.1:0-331 GCF_001605985.2 Dendrobium catenatum | reverse complement strand
ACTACTCTCGCCCAAGCACACTTAACTGCGGAGTTCAGATGGGATCCGGTGCACTAGTGCTGGTATGGATGCACCCGTTGTAATATGGTCTCAAATTATTCCTAAGTTGACGCCGTGGAGAGATGATTTTGACGCATGTTCATTCCGACGGACCGTAGGGGATCAAAAATGTATTTTTTTGCTGCGCGAGGCCGGCCGATGGGCCTATGGCGCATCGGCACTCCGTCCGCCTCGGAATAAGCTTTCCGGAATGGGGTCATAATGCCGAATCGGAATACTGGGCGGAAAGTTATTGATGTTCTGGCGCGGTCGCCACATAGGACCCGCCGGA
>NW_021379592.1:0-1597 GCF_001605985.2 Dendrobium catenatum | reverse complement strand
GATATCTGTGCCCCAACTCTTGAAGGGCCACAAGGCTGTCGTAGGGTGTAACACATTAGGCGGCTGATGTAAAACCACACCATGGACCTGACATTGATGACAGTACTTTGTCGTATTCATGCAATCGTCAATTATTGTAGGCCAGTAGTATCCAAATCTTTTAATCTTCAATTTCATTTTTGGACCCGATTGATGTGCACCGCATAGTCCTGAATGAACCTCACTAACAATCTTCAGGGCTTCTCGCTTGTCTAAACAGCGCAGCCACATGTGATCGAAGGATCGATGGTACAACAAATTATTGACTAATACATAAGATAGGGCACGTTTCTTAATCTGGTTGGAGAGTGATTTATCCTGGGGAAGCTTCCCTTCTTTAAGGTAGTCGATTAAGGGTCATCTCCAATCGCCTTCTTCGTCGGTTGTCGAAGAGGCAGAAAGGATCTGAAGGGGAGTCTTACTAATGTGTTCCAAATCTATAAGAGAGAGGGCTTTACGACCCTGAATCTCTATAGGGATGGAATCCTCCTCAGGACATGCAAATTCCTTTGCAAGTTTTGCTAAGGCATCCACTGCGGAGTTACTTCCACATGGAACCCTATACAAAGTGGAAGTAGGAATTTGTTCCAACAAGTGAAGTGTGTACTGGTGGTATCTTAGGAGATTAGGATTCAAGACTTTATAAGTTCTGGCCACTTGGTTAATCACCAACTGGGAATCTCCAAAGATTTTATTCTCTTAAATTTCCATTAGAATTGCAAGTTCCAAACCGGTTATCAGAGCTTCGTATTCAGCTTCATTATTTGTGCAGGGCTCCGATAAATGGTAGGAAAAGTGCATCATTCCTTTTTCCGGCGTTATGAAAATTAGACTGACTCCAGCCTTTCCAGGAATTACAGATTATTGGGTTGCATTCCTACGAGAGGATGCTGCTCCATCAAAATACAATTCCCAGACAGCCTCGCCAGATTCCCACAAACTCATGATTTGTTCGTCGGGTAGATCATCGTTCAGAGGAGAATCTGCCGGCAGCGGGTGTGCTGCCAGAAAATCGGCAACGGCTTGTCCTTTCACAGCACGAAGAGGAGTGAAAGTAATCTCAAATTATAGTAATATCATAGACCAACGGGCTAAATGTCCTGACAACGTAGGTCGGATCATAAGATATTGCAAAGGATTAACTCTTAAAATCAAGCTGATTGAGTGGGAGAGCATGTAGTGCCTGATTGAGTGGGAGAGCATGTAGTGCCTCAGTTTCTGAGCTGCAAAAACTAAAGCAAGACAATGATTCTCAATTGATGGGTATCGAATTTCAGTTGGAAGAAGTCTTTGACTAAGGTAATAGAGATCATTCTCCTTCCCTTCGTCGTTGACTTGAGCCAACAGGGCGCCTAAAGACTTATCTAAGGCTGTAGTGTAGAGAATTAACGGCTTTCCCGGAATTGGGGTTGTCATAACTAGTGGATTAGAAAGGTATTGTTTAATGTCATCGAAAGCATTTTGGCACTTCTCGTCCCATACGAATTTGGTGTATTTTTTTGCAAGGACAGAAAAGGGTTGACATCTCCCAGAAAGATTAGAAATAAACCTCCTTATA
>NW_021379591.1:0-330 GCF_001605985.2 Dendrobium catenatum | reverse complement strand
CACCGCTTCAAAACAACCACTAATCTGATCTATAAAATTAAGGGTAGTCCTGAATATATCTTAAAAGGATAGAACCTTTGAATAAAACCTGTTTATTGAGGTCGTACCTCACTTGAGGGATTTCCTTAAAAGGGGGAATTGGTAGCACAATTTTTATCTTGAGTGAGTTTACCAATTGGTAATAAGTTGTAGTCTAGTTTAGGCACTATAAGAAAATAGTGAAGTGTAAGATCTTTTGTGAGAATGATAAAGCCTACTCTGACCATTTTTTATGGTGATTCATCTGGAACATATACATTATAATTTTCATGTTTTGGTATTTTTCCGCTC
>NW_021379590.1:0-250 GCF_001605985.2 Dendrobium catenatum | reverse complement strand
TAGCCCATAAGCTCTTATTAGTTCTGAAATTAAACCATAGCTTATAAGAAAACACTTTACTCATATCGATCATGGTCTTACAGCCCAAACCCCCTTCCAGAAGAGAGCCACAACATTTGTTCCAAGAACCCCAATGAATAACACCTTTACCTTGCTTGGCACCCCAAAAAAATTTATTCAACCTTTTGTCAATCTTATCACAAACAACAATAGGGGGATTAAGAGTATGAAGAAGATAAATAGGCAAAGC
>NW_021379589.1:0-333 GCF_001605985.2 Dendrobium catenatum | reverse complement strand
CCGGGGGCTACGACCCGGTGGTTCCGCCCGTAGCACCTATACCCGGTTGGATAGAGGCGACTGACGTCATTAGCTCGTTGTCCTTTTGTTCCCTCGACCCGTACAATTCCTCATAGTTCATGCAAATAAAGAGAAGAAAACAAGGAAAATAGGGATTAGAAAGCACATTTAATAATTAATACTAAAATAATTGAAGTTTACTGAAAATAAAGACGTACCTTTCTTCGGGCTTGAACACTAGTTCGTTGCTTGGCTTTTGAAACCTTTCACTTTTGAACACATTTCATATTTATTTGGAAGCATAAGAAAGTGGAAAGAGAGAGAGGGGTAGAA
>NW_021379588.1:0-213 GCF_001605985.2 Dendrobium catenatum | reverse complement strand
CTCTCTCACGTCAACTCTTTCTCTGAGCTCTCTAACCTGATCCCAGTCTCTCCTACGAGCTCGAAGGCCGATCGGCTCCGCTCCTTCCCTGACTTTCCTTTTCGGAAGGATCGGAAGTTACGACTCTTTGATCGGAAGTAGCGATGGGATTCGCTCGCTGTGAGGCTAACCTTCTTCCCTTCGGCGGCTTCTTCTTGGCTGTCGGACTTCGCA
>NW_021379587.1:0-2366 GCF_001605985.2 Dendrobium catenatum | reverse complement strand
AAACTTGTTCCTTTGATCCACACATTCATAAGCTTAATTTGACTGAGGGCTCAATTAATTATTTTAAATAGAATATAGTTTTTTAAGAATTAATAATCTCTTTCACATTAAATATTAAATATGATTATAAAATTTTAATAAGTTTGGAGGGAGTTTTTAAGAGGTTTATTGAGCATGAAATCAACATTAAAATCTAATTACATCTAAAATTTCATTAATTTATTTATTAAAAATAAATTTTTGTAATAATAATTATAAATAAATTTTCTATTTTCTCTCCCAATTGAATTGTAAATTGCCTATCATAGGAATTATCACCCACCAAAAGAAGGAAATAATTTTTTTAGTTTTCTTTTTATTTATGATAAATATTGCAATCAAATGAGCTCTTAGTCAAAATTAAGGACTTCAGTTGTTAATACTAAAACATTTATGCTTGTGCCATCAAGTTATTAAGAAGCCCCTTTAAAAAATAAAAAACCCTATTTATTATTTTTTCTACATTATTTAAATTTTTATTATTTAATTAAACTTAAATTAAAATTATTTTGGTACCTACAATTGACCAATGTATAATTCAATACTTGCATATTTATTATTAAATTTTATTCAAAATATATTTAAATTTAAGTTTATTTGCACAGCTAGTTTTATTAAAATCAATAAATATTAAACTTCAAAAATATTATTCATTATAAGGTGAAGTCAATGACAGCATCTATTATATATATATATATATATATATATATATATAATAATATATATAATATATATATATATATATATATATATAATTATTATATATATATATATATATATATTGAAAAAAGAAGAGGTATTTTGATAACTCCCAAATTAATTAATTCATTTTAAAATTATAAATAAATTTTCTAGTTGGTTATTTAATATTAACAAAAAATTTATATTACACTCAATATAAGAGTAAAAATTGTGATTAAGAATAAATAAATATTCATTTTATTATTTTTTTTTAAAAAAGTTTTTTTAATCAGTGTTGAATTTAAATAAACCAATGCTTTAAGGCTTCATAAATTCAGCCAAATGGCAGGGATTAAAAAGCCTAATTGAAATTTATAATCTCTTAATCACCCACCAGACGGTTCAAATGACTCTGAGAGTTGGAGGCTTCCAAACTGGCTTTACTAACAAATGGTATTTTATTATAGTTTTTTATTCTGTACAATTATATCTACAATTAATGATCAGCCTGAAGATATGTCCAAATTTATTAAAATAAATAAATAAATATACAAAATGCCATTATATGAAAAAAATAATATTAAAAAATAGGATTAAAAGATCATTATAACAAAGAGAGAAGCCTAATAATGCTCCATTTGTGCATCTAAGCATGTGGGTAATGCAAAGCCCAACAACTAATTATAGAGTTAGTGACAGAGATTAGCAGAATAAACAAGTGATTAGTTGCTAATGACCACAATCATGTGGAGCAATGGGACAAATTTGAAAGCCTGGACACTGCTAAGCTTCAGAAATAAATTTGTTTTAGTTGGCTGTTATGAGGTACAGTGTGTGCACAGAACAGAACCACTACTTGCCTGATTATTTCTGTCCATATGACAAAATAAAAACTTTGCCATCATTCATGATTCTTGCCACTTTTTCCCACACAAAATCATGTTGGAGCAACCACCAAAAGATTTTCTTGTTTTTATTTTGATTTTTTTCTTAATATCGAGTATTAGAATGCAAAATTTAAGATTTGGTTGAGATGATATTCGCTTTTTATAAAGCTGATTGTAAAGGTGCTGTGAAGAAAACAGCTTAGCTATTCAGATTATAAAAGGAAGTTTTTCGTCTAAAAAATTTCTAAAAAATAGCGAGAAAGCTATAAGAAAACAATAGCAAAAAACAAGGCAATGATAAAGATATCCCAAATGAGAAATTATTCTGTGTGGAGACTGGACGCAGAACGTCGTCCGGAGACCAATCAAAATGCGCCACGCCAGTGGTACCGAGCATTACCGAGTGCACGAGTGACGTGGCTTGTTTTGGTTGGTATCTGAATGGGATTCGACATCCACACAGAATAATTAATCGCCAAATGGACCCGTACTATAGGAAAATGTTGATCAAATGATTTTAATAATAATTTTTAAATTTTTATTAGTTAAATTAATTGGACCCAGACATATGATGCTTCTAATTTCAATGAAAAGAGTAATAATTGATGGCATATGCTTCATTCCACCACTGCATTTCTTTATGTTGATGTGTAGAGCCATGTGAGATTGGAATGATTAACAAAATGTTTGGTAAGTTTGAGGCATATCAAATAACCAAAAATAAAATTTTGTGTAGCCCAAAAAAAAAAAAATCTTCTC
>NW_021379586.1:0-217 GCF_001605985.2 Dendrobium catenatum | reverse complement strand
ATTTAAATTGAAATAACTTCCTAATGGGGTTTTAACTTTCTAGGAAAGGGTTTTGAAATTCAAAATAGATTGATTGCCAACAAGGATTCTTTCCTAAATAACATGGAGGTATTTTAGGAAAGTAATTATAGCAAAATTTGAAATTTGAAATTCAAATTAGGTGGACTAAGGATTATGGGCCGGCGGGTTGAGCATGTAGAGGGGGAGAGGGGATGGC
>NW_021379585.1:0-238 GCF_001605985.2 Dendrobium catenatum | reverse complement strand
ATATTTTTGCTAATATTAAGGAAGTTGAAGAAAAGGTCTTAGAGTTGGACAAGTTGTTTTTTGAAAATCCTATTAGTGATAATCTTTCCAATCTTGATAATGCTAAAGTTCATCTTCTCTAATTGCAAAATCAGGAAGAAATTTTTTGGAAATAAAAGGCTTCTACTAGTATGGTTTTGGAAGGGGATAGGAACACTTCCTTTTTTTATGCTTTGGCTAATAAAAATAGAATTAAGAG
>NW_021379584.1:0-281 GCF_001605985.2 Dendrobium catenatum | reverse complement strand
CTCTTTGTTTGTACTAATTTTGGGTAGGTTTACTTGCGAATTCAAGTATTTCCTATCAAATTGGTTTCAGAGACTCATTTTTGGGACCGTTGGCGGCTGAAATCCTGAAATTTCAGCGGATTTTTCATTTCCGGAAAAAGATCTTTGTGATTCTTGGGAAGAACGATGGCCAGAAAGAAGGTAGAAGTCTTGGAAGACGAAATTGGACAATTGAAATCCGATTTGGAGGGAAGATTTTTTGATATTCAAAATCAAATCACCTCCAACAATGAAAGGTTGGA
>NW_021379583.1:0-258 GCF_001605985.2 Dendrobium catenatum | reverse complement strand
GACAGCAGCTTTCTAGGTCCTAAATCTCAGGGCAGCGCTTAGAACCATTCCAGATTTCTGGACAGCAAGTGGAAGGAGGGGGAAATCAGTGACTTTACTCTCCGGGTTGCACAAGAACTAAGGGATTTTAGTAGGGAATCCCGTGGGCAGGTGTGGGAGAAAATATTTGGGATCCAATACTTGCTTAGGTGGCCAATATAATTAAATTCAGATTAAGTGAAATTGACGGGATGAATTTGAATTTGAATTCAAATTCTA
>NW_021379582.1:0-410 GCF_001605985.2 Dendrobium catenatum | reverse complement strand
TACAAACATAGCGAGAAGTAAAATACCCGATCTTTTTTATATGGAAAGCCTGAAGCGGAAAAAATCATAGGGCCTCACCTAGGTGAAAAGATTCAACTAAATTTGAGTGAATTACAAAGGTTGACTCGTCCTTTGACTTAGAGGCGGTCAAATTATTGTAGTTTGGAGAGTTAGTGAAAGGTTTGATAATAGTCAGGCGGAAGTCCGACGGCGTCCGGGCAGAAGTTCAGCTGGAAGGGAATGATCCGGCGAAGGTCGGGCGGAAGTTTTATGATGCTCGGCTGTCGAGTGGAAGTCCGGAGGCGGGCATGGATGATCCAACAAAGGCCGGGCTTAAGTTCGGTGGCGGTCGGTGGCTGGGCAGTGGTCTGACGAGGGTCCGGCTGAAGTCTTGCGGCGGTCAGCATCTC
>NW_021379581.1:0-239 GCF_001605985.2 Dendrobium catenatum | reverse complement strand
ACAAACTCATAATGCCCATATCTGGTACTGAAAGCACCTTCCAACTGATCAAACAAATCATCTATCCTGGGGAGAGGATACTTGTTCTTCACTGTCAACTTGTTCAGCTCTCTGTAATCTATACAAAGTCTCAGGCTTCCATCCTTCTTCTTCACAAACAGTACAGGAGCACCCCAAGGGGAGGTACTAGGTCAGATGAACCTTCTCAAGCAACTCTTGCAGTTGCTCCTTCAACTCCT
>NW_021379580.1:0-207 GCF_001605985.2 Dendrobium catenatum | reverse complement strand
CAGCCTCCCGTCCGTGAGGAGTCGCGGTTCTCTCGGCGTCTCGCTCCGCCTGGACGAAATGAAGGATCGCGAAAATGAAGAGAGGAATAGGGTTTCACGGTGTAATTTTGTATTTGTTTTTACCGATCATTCTCTCAGCCTTTGGATTAAATCGGACGGCTAATAAAAGGTTTATTTGAACCGGCCGGTTTTTTATAACACGCCCGG
>NW_021379579.1:0-346 GCF_001605985.2 Dendrobium catenatum | reverse complement strand
TTCATTTAAAGGCCTACGAACGCCTTCTGTCCGCTTGCACACATGTTGCGGATCCGGTGGCGTTGCTCTAAATCAGGTTTGAGTGGTGATACATAGAAGATGTGTTGTTTAATTTATGCAAGCTTATCGTATCATTTATTATAACTTGTAAGTGATGTTTATCCAATAGACATTAGAAGATCGTGTTCTTCCTTGCAAATCAACTGTATTGGTTGCTACGAATCTTCTGCTATGAGTTGTAGGTGACTGCATTTATTATAGTTCTTTCACATTTACGTGCAGATAATATATTGAATGTATATTAAGCCTCATTCAATGGTTTATAGGCATTTACATTGATTGTATC
>NW_021379578.1:0-294 GCF_001605985.2 Dendrobium catenatum | reverse complement strand
TAAAACTTCGTTTTAGAAAGCAATAAAAAAGTCGTCCCAAACGAAGCCTAAGTCTTAGGCTCATTTGAATTTGGATCGTATTACTTTTAGGATAGTTTGACTCGTTTCATAGAAATATTTAATTTGATTATAAATTTACTAAAATTTAAATTCATGTAATTTTAAAATTTCAATTTATAGATTAATTCGTTCTTGAATTTTCTGATGGCATATCAATGAGAAATATATAAGTAATTATTAATGAAAAATTAACTTAATTTAGTAGTAATTATATTTAATTAAAAATTTAATAAT
>NW_021379577.1:0-233 GCF_001605985.2 Dendrobium catenatum | reverse complement strand
TTGGGCTTGTTGGATCCGACCTTTTACTCCCATTAAACCTTAAGATTCAGGCTGTTGAAAGACTTCAAGCTTCTTCGGCTCAATTTTGTAGAGTGTGTAGCCACAAAAGTCTCTTTCTTGACTTTTGAGTCTTTGTTTGTTGTAGAAGGTGTTGTCTCTATCTTTTGAAAGATCACCTGCATATGCTTTGAAAAATAAATATTTGTATTCTTTTAGCACAAAAGAATATCTGG
>NW_021379576.1:0-203 GCF_001605985.2 Dendrobium catenatum | reverse complement strand
GTATCAGTTGCCCCCCTATTTTCGGACGTCGAAGCACCAGGAGTCCGAAAATACATGCGTCGACAATTTGCATTGGTCTAAACACCAAAAAATACGTTCAAAAAATTAACATCTTGCTCGAACTTCACCATAGAGGCCCCGTTGAGTTCCGAAAGTGTCGTAATCGAGTTCGGAACGTCGAAAAACGTGTCCGGTGACTCCAA
>NW_021379575.1:0-226 GCF_001605985.2 Dendrobium catenatum | reverse complement strand
AATGATTTCTAACTTCTACCAACCAAATGGGCCCATGGTGAAATAGCAACATCTAGCTACATAGCAGAAACTTATTGTCATATTAATGAAACATTCTCTTCATTTCTTTCCTTGAAAGTTAGCTACAGCAACTCATCTTTAAGGCAGGACTGATAATGAGATCAAGAATTACTAGAAACTAATTCAAAAGGGATTTGATCCAATGACACACCAGCCTCAAAGCAGA
>NW_021379574.1:0-338 GCF_001605985.2 Dendrobium catenatum | reverse complement strand
GGTTTAGAACATATGAAATGCCTCTAATCGGGGGTAAAGGATCGGGAAGACCATCAGGATGGATCTCAACAAGTCTACTAGGTATGAGCTGGCTCTCATGAGGGACTGATTCGTCAAACTCAGTGAGAGTCTCACGATCGACTAAGGTGTGTAAAGACACGCTCTGGGCTATGGCGGCTATCAAGTTCAGTCCTTTCTTGGCTTTGACAGGGTTGGATTCAGGGTCATCCGAAACCCGAGGCTGTGATGGAAAAAGCTTGATCTTTTTACCATCATGTTCAAACACACAGATGTTTGAACAACCATAGATGTGGACATCGTTATCAAAAAGCCAAGGG
>NW_021379573.1:0-1086 GCF_001605985.2 Dendrobium catenatum | reverse complement strand
TAGCAATGACATTTAAAGCATTCATCACCATATTATCTTGTTTAGAAGCATTTTGGCTATCCCATAAATACCAACAGATAATAACAGGGATAATATTTCTAATGTGACCTTTGGTAGGAATCAACCAATCTTTAAGAAGACAAGTAATCAAGTTATAATGAGTAGTAGAAAGGATATTTAAACATGTTGTCAAAGTGAATCCACACTTTAGTAGCAATCGGGCCATTGATAAACACATGATTCAAATTCTCAGTATAATAGCAACATTGACATTTAGAAACAATATACAAACCTTTTCTCACTAAAAGAGAATAAATAGGTAAATAATTGTGTAAAATTCTCCAAAGTAAAAAAGAGTAAGTAGGAGGAATACTAGCATTATCCATCGTAGCCTTAGATATAAAGGAAACTTGGATGTTTGAGCCGCCGATGCTAAACCCTCGCTAATGGTGAAGAATTGGGAAATGGGGATGTCGACATCGACTGTGCTATGGGGCATTGATGGTTTGATTGAATTCATACATCATGTGACAAATTAGTGTCATCCCGATCGGAGCCGTCATACCTCCCCGAGATGTGTATGAGAATTTACTTGGGAGATATGCACCTCATGCACCATAATGATTTGCTTTTTGCATAATTAAGCCGCATCAACCTATGTTCATGAATTGAATAAAATAAATTATGGCAATACGAAACATATAAATTAAATTGTATGTTTAAAATTAGAATAAAAAAATACTTACGTTTTTGGCACAAGGTAATACGGAGAGTGCCTGAAATCAAATAAAAACTTTTTTAAGTTGAATAAAAAAGGCCACGCTATACATGAAAATTTTTTATGTCCATTCTATTTTAACTTCTTAATCTATCTCTTTACAAAATTCAGAAGCATGTAAATATTTTAATTTGGTAGGTTAGAAGTCACCTTCAAGAAAATTGTTGAGATGATTAGGTTTGGCTTTGTTGTAAATGAGGAGATGCCATGAAACACAATCTATTAGCAATCTCAATGAAGCAAGGTCTTTTTGATGGTTCTCTTGACCAATATTGTTCCATCAAGCTTCTCCACTCAAGGTCACAAGA
>NW_021379572.1:0-576 GCF_001605985.2 Dendrobium catenatum | reverse complement strand
GAATGGATGGCAGATTTTTAAATAGTAGAAAGGGTGTTCATATTATGATTATTATCTTTTCAACAAGGACATGCTTATCAAATGATTTTTATTTGGTTTGTTGAATTTTAGAAAATTATTTTTTAAAGAATAATATTGTAAGTTTCAAATTTAAAACATTTTAGATAGATGTTAGAAATAAATAAAATAGGAATGAGTTTACTAAATAAAAAAATAGAGAAAAAATTCAGGCATTTCTATCATTGTTGAAGTGCAAGTGATTTTATCATATTCAAATATTTGGAGATACGAGTATAGAGAATATAATAGAAGAGATTTATTTGATGTAATTGTTGATTTAGGGATGTAAATGAAAGAGAATGATAAGGAGATTAAAGTTTTCTTTGGGACAATTTTTTACTATTGTTTCGTTTTTTTTTTTTATGAGATTTTTGTACTAAAAAATAATTTTATAAAACAGTAAAAAAACTATCCCAAATAAAACATAAAGCATATCAAATTATAGATATTGGCAAAAGTAAGGAATAAGTGGTCTCAACGGATATATTGTTGAATGTTTTCGCCTGCTATTTTTTG
>NW_021379571.1:0-265 GCF_001605985.2 Dendrobium catenatum | reverse complement strand
ATTGTTAGATTCTTTCAACTCTCACAATGTAATATACTCTATATGATGTATGCTTGCTTCATTAAGCCAATGTCTTCCCCCAAGGAAGGGCGTCATGTGTAATTGACTACAAACACTAGTAGAATCATTTTAGCTGGGTCTGATACTATGGTTTTTCCCCTTTTGCAGGGTTTTTCACATAAAAATTTGGGTGTATGCTATGAGTCTTGAACCCCTCTCTTATCAGTGTGTGTGTGTTGGATCTTCGTACAAAGTTAGGATACTA
>NW_021379570.1:0-210 GCF_001605985.2 Dendrobium catenatum | reverse complement strand
GAGCCTAGTGGCACAACGCCACGAATTAATTAATGGCAAACCTAAATTAATCAATTTTTTTAAAAAATCAACAATCAAACCTTATGCAATTTTAATCAGATATCCCATTTAGGACATATCAAAACCACACGACCTACCTCACACACTTTAGATGGTTTGCTAGGATCTTCGACCTAGTTTTAGGATAGGCCGGTGTTTACTTTTCTGCTG
>NW_021379569.1:0-247 GCF_001605985.2 Dendrobium catenatum | reverse complement strand
AGCTAGGTTGTGAGATCTTGACCATCCATAGTGACCCTGGGGGAGAGTTTAAAAATGAGAGATTTAAAGATTTTTATGAGGAAAAGGGGATTAACAACAACTTCTAAGCTCATAGGACCCCTCAGCAAAATGGGGTAGCTGAAAGGAAGAACTAGACCCTAGTGGAAGCCACTAGAACCATGCTTGCTGAGTATTCACTTCCAAAATAATTTTGGGCTGAAGCAGTTAACACAGCTTGTTATGTGTT
>NW_021379568.1:0-219 GCF_001605985.2 Dendrobium catenatum | reverse complement strand
TAATGTATGGTTTTTGAGACATTGAATGATATAAACCCTTTTGAAGCTTTGAAAAAGCTCTCTTCTTCTTCCCTGGATTGGGAACTCCTTGAAATCCTTCTTGCAGGTTTGATCTTCCGACGATCCACTACATCAGAATTAATGTCGCTTAGGTGGCAAAGTGAGGAGAGAGAGGGGGCTTAGGTTTAATGCAATGGGGACCACAAACTTAATCACAGA
>NW_021379567.1:0-333 GCF_001605985.2 Dendrobium catenatum | reverse complement strand
ATATATATATATATATATATTCTTTCTTTTGGGGTAAAGAGCTTACAATGTAATAGGATTTGGGCGGACCATAGAGATCTTCCTTGCTATTTATACAGTCCTTATCAAAGGGAATATGATGCAACAGATGTCAACTTGACAGTCAAGATATCATAGAATCAATCATAGGAAAAAAAATCGAACTTTAAATAGATTAGGTCCAATTACTTGATGGAAACTATTGAAAATATGAGCAATATGTGAGAGAGATGTGAATGGAGTATCTATGAAAGGTAAAGATAAACTTTTTGATGATTTGTGCCTGAACAATAAAAATTAGAAGAGGCACCACTA
>NW_021379566.1:0-255 GCF_001605985.2 Dendrobium catenatum | reverse complement strand
AGGAGAGAGATAATGGTTAAGAGCCTTTCGTATTTTTATGTAATGTTTTTTTGTGTTTTTTCTTTTTTTATTGTGTTTTAGTTTTGTTTATTCTTTGAAATTTTTTTCGTGAAAGTTTTTCTCTAATCAACACACACATTCACTTTTCTAAAAATGAAAAATCTACTTCCTATTTTTTTTTTAAATCCTTGGTAAGTTGTGTTTGACTTCTTTAAAATAGTCAGAGAAAGGGAACTCATGATTTTATTTCTCTTT
>NW_021379565.1:0-261 GCF_001605985.2 Dendrobium catenatum | reverse complement strand
CAAAAAAAATGTCGTAACTTCCGATCCAACAGAACAGAAAGGTAATATCGTCGAAGGAGAAAAGTCGAACGGCGAGGAAGAAGAACTCAGTGAAAAATTATACGCTCGTGCGAAGGAACAAAGCCGAACGAACGAAATAGGAAGGGAAAGTAAAACCTACTTCTAATTGTTGGATATTTTATTTAATATAATTTAAAATAGTAATAATTAAGTGAAATTAATTAAATAATATTTAAATAATTTATAAAATTATTAATATCT
>NW_021379564.1:0-315 GCF_001605985.2 Dendrobium catenatum | reverse complement strand
ATCCCTATTATCAAGTGCAGCAACCGTGCAAAAGCATCAGAGTTGATGCTCTAGTTCGCTTCAGGGGTGTTGCAGCGCCATTTTTTTTTAAGCAATGCAATGTCAGATGTAATTTTATTTTTTTTATAAATATTTGAGATGTTATATTTGTAGGGGAATTCAGTAACTTGTATAAAATTTAGTACTTTTTATAGTACTTATCTAGTTCCCACCTAGAGTAAAATCTAAGGGAGGATATGGAAGTACAAGATACAATCATTTAGAATGTTTAACCCATATTTCATGAAACAACTTCATAAGTTAAAGGGATATCTT
>NW_021379563.1:0-220 GCF_001605985.2 Dendrobium catenatum | reverse complement strand
TATCAACAAGAAAAACATTTAAATGAACATAATAAATTTTTATTTCAACTCACATAATGAATTTATGGGAGTGGTTATTCATACATGGAAAGTTGACTATGAATATCCTTTAGAAAAAAAAAAACAAACTAGCAGTGCCTATTTTCCTTAGATTGATACAATATCAAATTTATATAAGTTTTCTTTAAACTTAAATTGCATTACTTACCTCTTTGCCCAG
>NW_021379562.1:0-278 GCF_001605985.2 Dendrobium catenatum | reverse complement strand
ATGAAATTGTACCTGATCAGTACAATAGAGGTACTCCAGTACGGGTGTATTATAGTAAATAGTAATAGTTGATATTTGCTATGTAAGAAGGAACATGTAATATGACATTTTTACAAATGACATAACTTCTACATATGACATCCTTACAAATGACATAACTTCTACATATGACATCCTTACATCAAAGCATCAACCTTACATATAAAAAAACATTTACCTTACATTGACTTACATTGATATATTGCATAGTACATTCCCCATTGTATGAATTTTAGATT
>NW_021379561.1:0-353 GCF_001605985.2 Dendrobium catenatum | reverse complement strand
TTTGAACAATAATGTTTGAAATCATCAAAATTTTATAGGTTGCAAAAATGAAAAGCATGCAAATAGCAACTATCTTAACACGAACTTTTTGTTCATCCAGACAAACAGACGTCGTTTCATTGTAGGGGATGGTTTTCAACAGATATTAAAACGAATTAACTTTTTGATCGTCCTTACAAAAATTTTTCGTCTGTACGATCGGTCAAGTCAAAAAGCCTGTACGAAGGGGCGCATCGTAAATTGTGTAGATTACGAAAAGCCGTTACATTTTGCACGAATTTGATCGTCTGTACGAAATATTTTCGTTCAGACGAATGATAATTTTTGTCCAGGACGAACTGTTTTCGTCCAGG
>NW_021379560.1:0-202 GCF_001605985.2 Dendrobium catenatum | reverse complement strand
GGTAAGATCATCATCTTGCTCAGAATGATTTTCAATGTAATCATCAGAAATATTTTTGGTATTTTCGAAGATATTTTCAGACAATAGAGAAATATTGTTAGTATCATCTACTACTAAGTTTTCTTCGATCTCTTTTTGATCTTCCGAGAGTTGGATTGCTTGATCACTCGTTTCTTCCAAATTTTGAACTTGTTGATCCTTC
>NW_021379559.1:0-4482 GCF_001605985.2 Dendrobium catenatum | reverse complement strand
CAACTTTTATATAATTGAAGCATTAAATTGGAGCTACTTGATATTTAAAACTAAATTAATCATACCTGAATAATCTGATGACTCATTTGAATTTTTTCTGAAAAAAAAAAAAAAAGATAATATTAAAGAAGCACCAGCACATTTCTATGTCTGAACTCTGAAGTTTTTTAAAAAAAAATGACTCGGCCTTTCAAGGCTGCTACTGCAGCGAGGGAGAGGGAGAGGGAGCTGGCATTTGGAGACTGGAAAAAAATTGCTAGTGAAGAAGGGATGGAGATATGTTACAATAACGGATAGGATAATACATTGCTAGGCAATTAGTTGGTGAAAATTAGAATTAGTGAATGGAAGTCTGAAATAATTTTAGTTTGGAAGCTTTATAGCTTGTTAAGTCTAAGGGCCTGCTTTGGGAAGAAATTATTATGTGTGGTCACCGGACTGTTCAAAGATGAATCAGGAGGCGCCAAGTCACCCCGGTACACAGTGGTTCCGAACACTGGTACACAACAAACGGTGACGTGGCGCGTCCTGATTTGCCTCTGGATGGCGTCCGGTAACCGCATAGAATAATCTCTCCTTTTTGGGATAGTTTTTTTACTGTTTTTGTTTTCAGAAAGTAACTACAATTTCATTTAGCAACTGCTTTCTTATTATTTTATTAGAAATTTATACAGTGAAACGTTGTTTTCCACAATCACAATAGTGAAGTTGTTTTCTTCATAATAATTTCATAATCAACTTTATAAAAAGTTTAGAAAGTCTGTTATTGCAAAAAATTCAGAGAAAAAACGAATTCAGATCAGAGCAGATGGTCAAACAAGCTGATATCTGGAGAATTCTCAATGGAGATTTGTCATTGCTGTCTTCAACATAGTCTGCTTAGTCCCTGCTGCATGATGAAGTAATATGAGAGGTTCTGAACATTCGTCGGTTTGGTTTGGAATGATTTTCTTACTGTTTTTTACATCATTTTTTTAATATAAAAAAATTATGTTTTGTACTAAAAAGCTACTTTATAAAGAGGTAAAAAAATCGTCTCAAACCAAGCCTTAATGATCAGTTATTCATTAATTTCTGATTTCCATGTAAACATCTTGCTTTGATGTATGGACAAACAGAAATACATTTAGCCTTATTCTTTTTATGTAATGTTGATGTTACCTTTCATTGCATATTGTCATACAAAAATGTGAAGGGGCGGTTTAATGAGTCATGTGAGTTTATAGGTTATTAGATTGGCTTCCTTTGGGAGTTTGGGATAACTTTCTTACTATTTTTTAAAATATATTTTTTGTAGAAAAACTTTAGTTCAAGAAAATGTGCGTTAAAAAACTACTTTAAAAAATAATAAAAATCTTATCCCATGCTTTATAGATTATTATGGGTTCTAGATGGCTATAAACACTACTAAAAATCAATGACATGAACAGAGGCATAACCCTTTGGAGGTTGGGGGTGGGGCGCAATTGTCCCCCCTGAATTTTTTTATTTTTTTTGTTCATTATACTATTATTTAGGTAATTTATCCCCCTTCAATCTATATTTTAGCCTTTATTACAAGGATTTTTATACTTCCATCAACCCCAACAAGCCCATCTAATTCCTTCAAATTTCCACATAAACACGTGGATCTTCCATCATCGTTATTATGGTTTCGTTTACGGCTTTCTTGTTGCTTCTTAAAGCAATTTTTAATACTAGAAAGATACTTTAAGATGCAGTAAGAAAGCCGTCTCAAATGAAGTCTATATCACGTTGTTGGCCATGTAACTCAAACTCATTACTTTTTTCAAACATACATCAAGGCACCACTCCTGCTTCACCACTATATTTTCTATAGCCTACAATTTTGAAGATGTTTTCTAAGTCTATTAGGCTACTTAGTTGTTATGGATCATATGTGACAATAAATACATAGGCTTTATAAGGTTTCTCAGTTTAAACACAATACTCTATGGATAATGGTAAACAATTTCATCTTCCATAATCTATATAAGGAATGTAACTATGCATCTTTCATTAAAATTGGCTACAGGGATAATTATTTTTAAGGTTAACTAGAAAAAATATATTTGAAATTAACGATGACTAAAGTGGCCTGTGAAAGAATCTACTCCCCTTCTCCGATGAATTGAGAAACAGAAATCTCAATTATGTTTGAATGAAGTAAGATTTGTATGAAGTATCGTTCAAAAATTATTTTAAAAATGAATGAAATCTTCTTGGCTCATATAATTTGGAAATCTATATGGCTATTTTTACATATCCTGACCTTCAAATTTTTTATAATTCAAGTATTGTGCTAGCTGACAATATTTTGTATTGATAGATAAAATGTCAAGTTCTGGAAGTCAGGCTTGATGTTGTTGTTATTGTTGTAGAAATTTTTGTACTAAAAAGCAGTCTTAGAAAGCAGTAAATAAGCTGTCGCAAACGAAACCTAAGCGCCGATCAAATCTTTAAAATAAGACATTGTTATTACTATAAAATGTCATGAAGCTGCTTAAACCAAACAGTCGACATCTGTAAGTAACATGACTTGACATTGATATTACTGAACCAAATTACCTAGCTCTTATTCAGTTTTTGAATTATCACTGATTCTTATTTTACTTTGTTAACCTTCGATTTCCATCAACAGTTCAAGATTCAATGCTAACATAGCTTCTCTGTTTCCACCTTTCATCAACTAAGAAACTATTCTGCTTCTGCCTGCCTACTTTTTCCTGCTTCTGCTGCCTGGATTAACCCTGCCATGCTTCCCTGCCTCCGTTCTCATATGGCTTATCCTCATGGTATAAACATTAGCCGTCCAATCTAGAATCTAATGGGTAGAAAAATTAGGTGCAGAAGAGAGATTATTGTGAGGAGGAAAGTCAACCCCTCTCTCTCTCTCTCCAGGAAAATCATATATTAACGGCAGAATTTTCTGGCGGAAATTGACCATTTTCAGGCAGATTTGAAATTTTCCGCCGGTAAAACCCGCGTAGGAAATATTTTCATTTTAATCCACCAGAAACAAATCAGTCGAAAAGCCGCCAGAAATCTGGCTAAAAATTAGTTAGAAATATTTCATCGTAATCAGCCGAAAAATAGTCCACCGGAAAAATCCGCCGGTAATAGATGATTTTCTTGTAGTCTCTCTCTCTGCATACATATATAAAGTTCATAGGATGACCAAAATTATTAGTTTATCTTATAGTACATCTCCTACTTTGAATTATGCGACATAGCTTCTTTATTCTTCTTCTAGAATCACTACAGGCAAGATACTACTAACAGCTCAACCAACACATACAAGATCATATATAGTTGCAAGAAAAGTCAAACAGGAAAAATACCAACCAGTTAGAAAATTTATAGCCACATAAGATAATGAGTAGCTGCAATAAAATATTCAATCAAAGTTGGAAATATTGTATGCATTTGTTAAGACCAGATCTATCCAGCATCTCCTCAAACGAATTCAGAAATTGAGAAGAAACAAGTATGATACTAAAATTTTGAAAGCTGCTTAATTCAATGAAGGACCTGAGAGGGCACCGTTCTCCTTCCTGTTGTCATGGAAGATTAGGAAGTGATTGTGAGTCTTGAGGGGACTGATGGAAGACATCTTCGTCATCATCGTCGTCATCTTCAATTAATACGGACGCCTAAGACATATATGATTGTATTTGGATGTGTATGTTTTTGGTCTTTTATGTTATGATTTTATATTTTTCTCGCTTATATGCACCCAAGTGTTGGGCCTTTGTATCATAATGTTATATTTTGAGCATATATTTATTGAGTTATTTGTTATGTAATGACCCGTGAAGTGATTTTGACTTCATTTGGGACGGCTTTCTTACTTCTTTTTAAAGCGGCTTACTAGTTCAAAAATTAAAATTTTAATACCAAAAAGCTACTTTAAGAAACAGTAAGAAAGCTATCCCAAACGAAATCTTTATATTATTAGGATTTGTGATAGGCATGTAATGGTTGTAGATATGATCATAATGAATTAATTAATGATAATAAGTGTGATAACAGTAATAGGCATGAAAATAGTAATAATAGACTAGTTTTGAATTTGAAGGTAGTTTGAGTATTTTGATTCCTTCTCATTCCCTTAAATAAGGAGTAAATTTATGTATAATGGAAGAATTGGTACCCCCTCTTTGTAACAAGTCATCTTAAATCTATCATAGGTTAGAATATTTATAACTATCTAAACCTTCAAAATTCCAAACCTTGAATAGATATATACAATATATTTTTGTTGATGAAAAAAGATATTTGTGCATGGAGTAAATTTATGTTAATGGAAGAATTGAAAGCACTGGTATCTGTTTTGCAAAAAGAAATATAATATGTCTATGAATAAAAGATTGTGATGTATTTTGTTCTGGCTATATACTGTCACCATCCAATACGGTGTGGCCCGTACTTATGGATCATATCGAGTTGGGTTATGACATCTAAGACGTAAAACATATATTC
>NW_021379558.1:0-1075 GCF_001605985.2 Dendrobium catenatum | reverse complement strand
CAAATTAACCCAATTAAATTTAAATAAAATGATGACTTAAATCATAACAAACTCGACGTGGCCAAGGTGGACTAATTGAGTTTAATCAAACCCGATCGAGCCTAATTCGACTCAACTCGAGCTAATTCATGCTCGAATTGAACCCAATGGGGCTTGATTAAATCAATCAAAGACCCTCAATCACACTCGAACAAAAATCAAGATCAAAAGAGAAAGGGTGGAAAGTGAAAAACCATGGCTGGAATGTCCAGAATTTAAAGAAACGACCATATCGTCCTGGCTGGTCGCAGAATCGTCTAGGCCGATATGGCTCAATAATTGCGTATAGGCCGATTGGTCAAAAAGGCGGTCCGATCGTCCGGGTCGATCAAATATCGGCCAGGCTGATTACACAGGCGATCATCCCGAGGAGTCAATCTGGATGACCGTTGAAAAAGCGGATCGTCTGGGCCGATTAGGTGTATCGTCCAGGATGATGCACAATAATTGATCGTACCAGCCGAAGTTAAAACGTTTTAAATCACTGCCACGTATATCGTCCAGGACGAACAGTGGATCGGCCAGGTCGATTGTCCAATAATGGATCGTCCGGGGCCGATTTTAAAGATTCAAACGTGCTGACACGTGGATCGTCCAGGACGATCCAGTGTATCGGCCAGGACGATGCACATAAAATGCATCAGCTAGATGAAAATATTTTATTGGCCAGGTCTATCATCATGATTGCAACAGAGTTCGATCAGATCGTCAAGGATGATATAGGATCGTCCAGGACGATGAGTTACAGCAAGCACAAAAAAGGTCAGCAGATGTATTTTGAAGAGAATTTCTCCTATCGTACAGGACGATAAAGGTATCGGCCAGGACGATGTGACTAGAATTTGAAACATAAAGAAGGATGGTGATGATCAAAGCCCTCGACCAAAAAATAAAAGAAAAACAGACAAAAAACACAGTAATAGAAAGCAAAAATACAAGGAAAATTAAAAAAAAAATGAATTTTTTTGGATTTTAATTTTCTAATATATATTTTTTTTATTTTATGGAGGCATCATATGAGAATCTCTCAAAAAGT
>NW_021379557.1:0-296 GCF_001605985.2 Dendrobium catenatum | reverse complement strand
TACTAATTATAATTTTTATTTCATTTCACTTAATCCGGTTTAAAATTTCCAAAGGTGATAGTGGTACCGATTTTTTTATATATGTATAAACAACCTTTCATACTTATAAGAATTTCTGCCTTTTCATTCATCCCTCTCTTAATTTTCTTCCTCAACCAAGCTTCTCTGTGATCCTATCACCCTCTAATCGACCTCAAAACCCTTAAGAAGTTTTTATTAATTGCTTACACGAATAATCTTTCGATTAGGGCTAAATCATTTTTCAAATGTCAATTTCGAAAGATGAGGAAGTGACT
>NW_021379556.1:0-316 GCF_001605985.2 Dendrobium catenatum | reverse complement strand
GTTGGTAGCAGAATGACGAAGATTAAATGTATAAAAACCCACTAGAAAAAACAATGTTTTCATCTAAAACTATGAGAAGGAACTATATTGATGCTATGCAAAGCCTAGCTGATTTGGAAAACGTATTCCCATTAAGCATTCCATTAAAAAAACACTTAAAACGTGATACTTTTAAGTTGATTTGCTAAAATCTATATAAAAATTTGACATTTCAAAGGTAATAACAAAATAAACAAGTATACAGCGTTATTCAACCATTTTCAAATCCAAAGGCAAGTTCTGAGGACATACAACGAAATTCACAATCGCATAATCC
>NW_021379555.1:0-683 GCF_001605985.2 Dendrobium catenatum | reverse complement strand
TTACTTTGCCCCATCAAAAGCGAAGGGTCAGAAGATGGATAAAAAACAATCTTCTGCTTCTGTCTTGATGATTAACTATGGAAATGAAATGCAAGTTGACGACTCTCCTGTTTTAAATCAAAATTCTGATGAAGAAAGTCTTAATATCAAAGAGATTGACCTTCCTGAATCAGCTATTCAAGAAGAGGTCGAATGTGAAGCTTTATCAGAAAGTGATTTCCCTCAAATCAATTTCCAAGGAAATCTTATCTTGATAGAACTTTCAGATTCTAACTCGCTTTTGGGAAGTGATGATCCAACACCTATGGTGTGCGTAGACACTGCCCTAGTTTGCCATCAGGAAGATATCGAGCAGGTGCAACTCCGTGGCGGTAAAGTCTTACCCCTAGGCTTCCCCCTCAGGAGAAAGGCAAGCAAATTCCCTTCGAAGATTTAAATTTAAACTCCCCTCAACAACTAGACTTTCCTTTAATTCCTCCGGGTTTTGAATCTATCGTTCCTAAGGTTGATTACAACGTTTTAGCCCACCTTAGGAAGTTGCCAGCGAAATTAAGCATTTATGACGCCCTCCTCCTCTCCAAGGAAATGAGGGAGTCTTTAATTAAAGCACTTCTCGACCCCGAGATTTGTTTAACCCAGTTAGCTACAACTTCAAAAGGTGAGGCATTTTACTTCAAAGAGGT
>NW_021379554.1:0-230 GCF_001605985.2 Dendrobium catenatum | reverse complement strand
GGATCCCTCATGTATTGAGGATGGGGAAAGGCACACCCTCAAAAAAAATTAAATATTTAGAGGGGATATTTTGGAATATTTTGGATATTTTACCCCCTCTCAAAAAATTTTTATGCCCTAATTTTATCAATCCTAAGCGTCTTTGCCCATCCCCCACAAAAAAAAATTTGCCCACCCTGAAAAAAGAAACTCAATCCGCCCCTGAACATGATTAATGTCTCCAAGTCCTA
>NW_021379553.1:0-226 GCF_001605985.2 Dendrobium catenatum | reverse complement strand
GCATTAGCTTATTCCTGCCGGAGGTAGACGACGAACCCGTAGAAGATCATCAATCAGGAAGAGGTATGGTTGCGCCTAACTTGCGCTTGACTTGCGCTTTCGTTGCGTTTACGTTATATGTTAAATTTTACGGTTTAGGGTTTGGTTATAATTTTTTCATTATTTGTTTAATGTAATGTACTGTTCAATTGTTTATTTTCTGATTTTTCACGCTTCTTCTCTTCGT
>NW_021379552.1:0-265 GCF_001605985.2 Dendrobium catenatum | reverse complement strand
TCTGAAAATGATATTTTAGTTGAAATTCAAATATTAGGGACTTAGGGTTCATTTTAATTATTTCAGATTATTGATTAGTTTTAAGAGTTTAGGATACTGATATTTAATGTTCAAGTGATATTAGCCATTTTAGAAACTCCCGGGTCCTCCTAGGAACTAGATTAAGGGTCCAAAAAGTCACTATGGGAAATGAGCTAGGTTTAGGTCTTCTAACACCTTAGGAAAATACTAGACCTTAATACGAGTAGTTAGACAGGTAGTACAC
>NW_021379551.1:0-475 GCF_001605985.2 Dendrobium catenatum | reverse complement strand
CCATGCTTGGCATGTTTAGAAAACATCCTAGGGTCTAGATTCATAGTGTAGTTTAACTTTGGCAGGCATATTATTGCTTAGGTAGCAAATTTTTACTGTTTTTGTCACTGTTTTTGCATTTCCTTCTTTCATTTAGTTGGGTTAGATCATAGTAACTTGCATCTTAGTGCTGGCCTCTTGTTTGGATAGGTTCCTAAGTGTTTAGAACGACTTTAGGCCTTGCGTAGTTGCTGTCCTCTGTCTTCTACAGCTGTTAGACTTCCGTTAGTGAGCCTATAGTCGCTGTTTAGGTGCTGCCTTGACCCGGGAACCTTGCCAATTCATTTAGGTGACTTCCCACTCTTCTGTGCTTGCTGTCCCACACGTTCCAGCTGCTGTAACTTCGATTTCAGCAAACGTTTCAGTGGGATTAGTGGCTGTCCGTAACTTAGGAAGCCGTCCTAGTGATCCCTAGCACCCAACCATGGACCCAACT
>NW_021379550.1:0-260 GCF_001605985.2 Dendrobium catenatum | reverse complement strand
ATATACTTTTCCTCTTCAAACACTATTAAGCTTAGGATTGATATTACTTCATTTTCTCAGTATGATAGAGAGTCATTTTATGAGAGATGGTAATGATTTAATAAGATGCCTCAAAATTCTGATATTTTATAATGGTTCTATAGGAACCCTTAGGTTTATAAATGATTTGGCAACTATAGCATCTTTAATGTAAAAACCCTTTAATAAGGGTTATGCTTTGATAGAGGAAATGATAAAAAACAACTTTAGTTCCCTTATAA
>NW_021379549.1:0-272 GCF_001605985.2 Dendrobium catenatum | reverse complement strand
GTGTTTTAGTTAACCACAAGTAGCAATTGTAATGAATTTGTTGAAATATGCGCCTTCTTCAAATCATTGATCGATTTAGGGGAATATGTGCTTATATTTTGATGTCTGTCTAAGTTTGTCCTGTGGATTCCGATATGTGATATCGTGGCTGAACTTTGGTATATTTTTATTGAAACCCTTAGATCTGATAATTTCTTTTGGTTTTTTTCTTTTTGTCATAATGATTGTTTCTTTGGAAATGTGCTATGAAATCATTATATTTTGAAGAACAT
>NW_021379548.1:0-213 GCF_001605985.2 Dendrobium catenatum | reverse complement strand
GAATTTTGGATATTGGCCATGCAAGAAGAATTAAATTAATTTTTAAGAAATAAAATTTGGGAATTAACTACAAGGCCAAAAGATCAAAGTGTTGTTGGAACTAAGTGGGTGTTTAAAAATAAAATGAATGACTCAGGAGTAGTCATTAAAAATAAGTCAAGATTAGTTGCTAAGGGGTAATCAAATTGAAGGAATTGATTTTGAGGAGACCTT
>NW_021379547.1:0-214 GCF_001605985.2 Dendrobium catenatum | reverse complement strand
CAACCGTAGGTCAAATCTAGTTCAAAACTTCAAACCTATGTAATAAAATGCAGAAAAATCCGATTTTAACGTACTTACCTTCTAACTGATTGTAGTAAGGTCTAGTTTTTTTATAAAATATAAACATTCCAGAAAACGCCCTTAATCCAAAAGTCAATTTCTAACCCTTTAATTAAATGATTAAAATATTCAAAAATTCATAAAACTCGAAATT
>NW_021379546.1:0-221 GCF_001605985.2 Dendrobium catenatum | reverse complement strand
ACTACAAGTTCCTACGAGCTTCTACAACCTAAGGCAGAAGATTAGTTAGTGCATTATGACCCGCCTACACAAATCAACAAATAGTGCACGACAGTCTACCTGTACGAAGCAGCGAACGACTTAATTCAGAAGCTGCTACGCCACGCCACCGGATCTGCAACATTCGTACAAGCAGACAGAAGATGTCTACAATTATTTCAAAATACCCCTGCACGTGCACT
>NW_021379545.1:0-216 GCF_001605985.2 Dendrobium catenatum | reverse complement strand
TCATGCTGAATTTTGATTTGAAGTCTTTATTAGTCTGGAGTTCGATTATCCTGAAATATTAGTCCACACAAGAGCATAAATAATTTTAAAATTTTATATCAAAAATAACTTTAGTGAATTTTATAGAAAAAATTTTTCAATCACAAGTTAAAACATTAAAAACAAAAGCAGCATAAAATATAAAAGACAAGTTTTATAGTGGTTCGGTCAAACACG
>NW_021379544.1:0-208 GCF_001605985.2 Dendrobium catenatum | reverse complement strand
GCTTACGCCTCGCCTCACGGACGAAAAACACCTCGAGTCTTATTTACGCAATTTTAAACCTTGCATATAAGCATATAATTTTAATGATACTAAATAATTTAATCTACATCCAGCTGCCCACATTATCTCATTGAACAATTGACAGATACAATCACTTTATTGGAAGATTACGTAATGTGAAGATGTGATATTTGTTTGTGCCTTGGAT
>NW_021379543.1:0-240 GCF_001605985.2 Dendrobium catenatum | reverse complement strand
CTTTCTAATTGAAATAATTAAACAAGGTAATCATTATAGCTCACATAGATTTCATGTTCACACTTGTAATGATTTTGCATATGAGTCTTTGCTTCCTAAATTAGCATTTGCATTCCAATCAAAATGATAATTCTATTAGGAAAGTTGATTATCTTTCAAATCAAATTTCTTATAGTTCATCCAATGATGTTCACATGATATTTTGATATTGTTTCATGTAATCTCTTCAAGTTAGATCTT
>NW_021379542.1:0-1275 GCF_001605985.2 Dendrobium catenatum | reverse complement strand
TAAACCTAAGTACAGAGACTAATTTGTTTATCTAATAGACTGGTAATCTTGTTGCCTTCTTTGTTTCTTTTCCTTTTGTTCTTTTTGTTATGATTTTACAGGTTTGCTTCCACCTTGAGGGAGTTTTTGGCAAGGAAGTCTGGGATGATTGGATATTATTAGAGCTTTTTTATTTTTGGGCACTTTTTTTGTGCCGCCTTAGAGTGTATCTAGGCGATTTTGTATTCTGTGTAGATGGGGATAATCGGCCATTAGTTTTTTTTCTTTTTTGGATTGATTGTAGCTCTTCGAGCAGTAGTGGGCTGATAGTCTCCTTGAGGACTTGTAATTTTTACTTATATCAACACGTAGGCCCCTTCGTGGGTTTAAACTAAATATATATATAAAAAAAGGAATCGCTTGTGATGATTTTTTTAATGTTTTGTAAAGCTGTGGCAAATAAAGTGAATTTTGAAATCTGTTGTAGAAATCAGCTTTCAACTATGAAATTTTTTTGAAGTACTAAAAAATAGTAGTCAAATATAATTTGTGGTTACAAAGTAAAGAAGTTATGTCAAATGAAGCTTTAAGTTTCATTTGGGTCGGCTTTCTTACTATTATTTCTTAAAACAGCTTTTGTGTACAAAAATTAACATTTTTGTATTAAAAAATAGCTTTAAGAAGCAGTAAGAAAGACGTCCAAAATGAAGCCTTAGTCATCAAGACCTTGATTCAAGTAGCATACTCTCTAGTTTTTTAAGTATTTAATCTTGAGGCATTCGAGATATGACGGAGGCAATATAAAAAAATTTCTAGCTCAATATGAATGTAAATGTGTTAATGACCATCCTAAATATGATATTCATGATACAATTTTATATATAAAAAAAATCTCAGAATCATCTCCAACAATAATGAGAACAAATTAAATTAATTCTCATTAGATATATTATACATTAATTGTTAATTATAATACAATAAATTTAAGCAACAACACATCATTTTTTTAATGTAACTAAACATTAAATTTAAATTAAAAGCAATTATTTTTTTAGTCTTTTGCTTCGTTTGGGACTGCTTTTTTATTGTTTTTTAAAGCAGCTTTTTAGTATAAAAAAATAAAAGTCAATAAAAAAATCATCCCAAATGAAACCATTTTTTTTTTTGAAGAACTGTGATCATTAAAGATGTGACTAATTAAAAATTTTAATCATAAATTATTAAAAGTATGATTTATTAAGTCCTTCTTAATCAGCCACTCCATATTAATAAATAATAACCAGAAAATTAATTAAA
>NW_021379541.1:0-226 GCF_001605985.2 Dendrobium catenatum | reverse complement strand
CCTGACTACGAGGCCACGTGGGAGCCATACGAGATGGAGAAACAGCAATTTCCAGATTTTCACCTTGAGGACAAGGTGATTCTTTGGGAGGGAGGTAATGTTAGACCGGCCCATCCTGGGGGAGTTTAGGAGGGAAACGTCGACCGGTCCAATTCTATTCCAGGCGGAGAAAAACGGGGGGAGCGGCACGGTTCCGCGTGGGCTTTTGGGGGAGTTTAGGAGGGAA
>NW_021379540.1:0-462 GCF_001605985.2 Dendrobium catenatum | reverse complement strand
TTTTAAAGTAATATTAAGAAAGAATTTTTGAAAAGAAATCTGCGGATTTTCTTGGAAGAGCTTGAGAGCTTCTTCTTCTTCTATCTCTCGGGGAAACTTGCGAATTCTTTCCACCCTTCTTCTCGGCTTCTAATCTCTTTCGTCTCTCCGCAAGTATCCACTCCATTGTATCCTTCGTCTCTTGGAAAGAAGGTTTAGGTTTTAATTTGTGTTTGAGTCGTTTGTAAGAGTTGTAAGGTATCTTGCTTGAGTCGATTGAGTCAAAAGTTTGTAAGTGTCTTTTTATATGAAATGTAAGAGTTTGTGCTTCGTATTACTTAGTTCCTAAGTCTCTCTCTTTTGTTATTTTTGAGGTGATCAAGAATTTCTTGGGGGCCCTCTCCCCAGGGATTTTTTAAAGACCTAAAATGATGCGAGCAAAACTCATTAATGAGCTGAAAAAGAAGAAGAAGCTCATTAATG
>NW_021379539.1:0-234 GCF_001605985.2 Dendrobium catenatum | reverse complement strand
AGCCAAAGCCTCCAAACTCAAATCAAAACAGTAAAAATATGCAATTGATAGCTCTAACAAATCTCTAAATTCATGAGAATCATCATAATATAAGCTATAAGAATAGTAGTAAAAGGAGACTCTCAAAAGCATCAAGAAATGAACTTTATTTTATTGATTCAAGAACTTGTATAAAAATTTGAATTGTGCCTCTTAACAAGTTTACAACAAGAAAAGAAAAAGTATAATGTCTTT
>NW_021379538.1:0-371 GCF_001605985.2 Dendrobium catenatum | reverse complement strand
GGTAAATGAAGCCAGGGGTAGGGCTCCTTCTCATACTCAATCGGGTACGGTCTCCCCTACTAACAACCTGTCTAGAATTTATGGAGGAAATTGCCTGCTTAACCTTCTAGGATATCAAGTCCTGAATCTATCATGCTGACAACTGTGCCAACTGATTTCGAACTAGGGTAGTAGTTACTGTAGGTGGGCTTAGTGCTAGTGATAGTATTGTGGGCTCATTACTGGATGTAATAGGAGTGACCGTGCCTGTCATCAGGGGCATCACCCCTAAAGCTATCAACTGCACGGTCATCACCGCCATGGCTCTGGCCATCTCTGCCATCTGAGTCTAAAGATGCAAAATGGTAGCCTCTGTATCAACTAACCTGGGA
>NW_021379537.1:0-287 GCF_001605985.2 Dendrobium catenatum | reverse complement strand
CTTAATTTCTTATAATTGTGATAAAATGGATCCTGTCGAGCTTGCGATGCTAGCACAAAACTTGTGAGGAACATAGTATTTTGCCCTCTAAGGATGAAAGAAATTGTAAGAGGGGAAGTGCTCATTCAAAGAGAAAAGATAAAAGTGTCAATATTACTCTCTGCTGTGCAAGGATTCATCAGACTTGTCGTCCCTCTTCCTACAAAGTGGTTTAAAGTGCAACCAAGAATATCAAGGCGGCTACGACCCTGCTAACTAAGATTGAGGGCTCAGAAATTATAATTTTG
>NW_021379536.1:0-1268 GCF_001605985.2 Dendrobium catenatum | reverse complement strand
AGGGAATGGAGATACAAAATTTGGGCCTCATACACATTTAGGCAAACTCATTTTAAATCAAAAAAATTAAGTCTAAGGGAGAAGGTCAATCACTTTGTAGTTCTACAAAAATTTCAACATTTTAATGCACAATTAAACCGTTACTCTCACATATGTTAACAAACTTAGCAAAATCATTAAATGATGCTATGAGTAGCTTTTTTGCAACATTCTGGTAAGAAAGTCATAATATGTATAAAAGTAATTATTTTTTTTCTTGTTTATAACAGTTTTCTTATTGCTTTTTGTAGAAGTTTTTTAATATAAAAATTTATTGTTTAGAAAAATTTTGTACTAAAAGCTATTTTAGAATGCTCCAAGAAAGCTCTCCTAAACGAAGCCTAAATCTTCTTTATTTAGTTCTCAAAATTACATATTTAGGCTTCGTTTGGGACGGCTTTTTTACTATTTCTTAAAACAGCTTTTTAGTATAAAAAAATTAATATTTGTACTAAAAAGCTGCTTTAAGAAACAGTAAGAAAGCTGTCCCAAACGAAACCTTAATGCTGATTATGTGAGTTTCAATGATAAGTTACAACTAATTGCTACAATAATGGGACCATGAACTTGTACCATATAATTGCCTTTCACATTTTAGTGATGGTAGACTTATATTTTTAACATAGCGCAACTTTCTCTGATTTTATTGTCCTGCAACTTATTTTTTTTCAGGGAAACGAATCTTACGATGCTGAAGGAGAAAACAAGCATGGCTATCAAAAGAAGCATCACCATCGCCACAATTATGATGAAGATTGAAGAACCAATTCAGGAACAAAGATGTAGTGACCTCCCCCAACTACATACTATATATGATCTAAATAAAACCTCGGTTAGTATAACTATTCAATAAAGCTTGTCGAGACTGTTATGACCTTTTTGTTATTATGATGTCTTGTTGCTGGAAGCATTTCCATACCTTGGAATTGACTCAGTTGTGTTGAGAACTTGTGTGCCTCTCCCTTTATGTATTTGTCTTTGTTTCTTTTTGGGTTTCTGAAACTGTTTGCTGAGAATGACTCTTCTTTTGATTTATGCCTGTGGTTTCTTTATTTGTAACATAGGTTTCGGTTGGAGCAATTTTCTTATTGTTTTTTAAAGCAGTTTTCTAATACAAAATTTTTTAGTTCAAAAAATTTATATATTAAAAAGCTGCTTTAGAAAGCAGTAAAAAAGTTGTCTCAAATGAAGTCATATTCTTTCTATAATACTGATGAATTGCTAAGCAG
>NW_021379535.1:0-555 GCF_001605985.2 Dendrobium catenatum | reverse complement strand
CTGTTTTTGTCACTGTTTTTGCATTTCCTGCACTCATTTAGCTGAGTTAGATCATATTAACTAACATCTTAGTGTTGGCCTTTTGTTTGGAAAGATTCCTAAGTGTTTAGAACAACTTCGGCTTGATTTAACCCTGCTGTCCTCGTTTTCCTGTAGCTGACTTTCGCTGTTTAGGAAGTCTAAACACTTGTTTAACTGCTGCCTTTAATTTCCTGCAGTGTTTATAAGCCGTTGGGAGTCTCTAACTTAGATCCTATTTGCTGTCAACACTTTCCAGCCACTGTTAGGCTTCTTTTAGGAGACTTTTAGGCTTTGCGTAAGTGCTGTCCACTCACCCAACACTATCCAAACACTTAGGCAGCTGAGGCTTTTGTTGTAGTTTGCTGTCCTTAGCTTTCCAGTAGCATTAACAACCTTTAGGAGCTTCACACCGTAGTGTCTGGGTGCTGTCCTCCACCCCAACTCTTCCCCGAGCAACCCCTAGCCTTCACCCATGGATCCACAACACCTCCAAGCAACCCTAGACCTCATTTTGGGCCAATTGGGCATTGTTAC
>NW_021379534.1:0-928 GCF_001605985.2 Dendrobium catenatum | reverse complement strand
TCTGATGAGGAGCAGATTGATCCCCAGTTGGAGGTAGCTGAGGTATCCCTCAATTCTGTGTTGGGATTTACTCCTAGCCATACGATGAAGGTGAAGGGGAAGATCCTTGGGAGGGAGGTAGTGGTCCTGATTGACAGTGGGGCAACCCACAATTTCATATCCACCCAGGTGACAGAGGAATTAAGGATGGAGCTTACTGAGACAGGCAGTTATGGGGTGATGATGAGGACAGGAAAGATTGAGTCAAGCACTGGGATTTGCAAAGGGGTGGAGATGAGGCTACAGGAGATCAGGGTGGTAGAAGACTTCCTACCCCTGAAGTTGGGTAGCACGGATGTCATTCTGGGCATGAAGTGGCTACAGACCTTGGGTGAAACCAAGGTGAACTGGGGGACCATGGTGATGGAGCTGATTGTGGAGGGGAAGAGGGTGAAGCTAAAAGGGGAACCAGGATTGTCCAGAGCTGGAGTGTCACTCAGATCAATGGCGAAAATCATCCATGAGGAAGGAGGAGGATTCCTTGTGGAGCTGCAGAGCCTGGAGGAGCAAGAGGGGGAGGAAAAGCTCATTCCCCAGTTGGTTCAGCCTCTTTTGCAGGAATTTGAGGATGTATTCCAACCTCCGGTGGGACTACCACCTGACAGAGAGCAGGAGCACCAGATTATCCTGAAAGAGGGAGTATCTCCTATCAGTGTGAGGCCTTACAGATACCCTCAGGTGCAGAAAGATGAGATTGAGAAGCTGGTGGGAGAAATGCTAGAAGGAGGGATCATTCAGCCCAGTGTGAGCCCTTTCTCTAGTCCAGTTCTGCTTGTGAAAAAGAAGGATGGGAGTTGGAGGTTCTGTGTAGACTATAGAGCTCTCAACAAGGAGACTGTGCCTGATAAGTTTCCTATCCCTGTGATTGACGAGTTGATGGATGAGCTAC
>NW_021379533.1:0-340 GCF_001605985.2 Dendrobium catenatum | reverse complement strand
TGTTTTGACAATGGATGTGGGTCAAATCATCCTTGGCCGCCCTTGGTTGTTCGACAACGATGTACACATTTATGGACGATCAAACACCTGTGTGTTTGAACACGAGGGCAAGAAGATTAAGCTGTTACCCACTCAACCTAAGTCTACTAAGGAAGGAGTTAAACCCAACTCTCTGAAACCCAACACGGACTTGAACTTGATAACTGCTAAGGACTTAGGTATGGAACTGGAGTCAGGAGCCCCTCTTTACGCACTCGTAGCCCGGGAAATAAGTGTAGATCAAGAAGAACCTATCCCTGAAAGGGTAAAACCACTGTTGGAGACTTTTTCTGATGTCTTT
>NW_021379532.1:0-600 GCF_001605985.2 Dendrobium catenatum | reverse complement strand
GAGCTCATTAATTGCAAGTTTCCGACTTTATCGTCCAGCCCGATATGGACATCGGCCTGGCCGATCAGTACAAAACTCAGAAGATCGGTCAGAGCATCACCCTGGATGTAAAGCTGGACGATTGAAAATTTGCTAGATCATCCAGGACGATCTCACAATCGTCCTGGCCGATTAGTTCAAATCATGTGAAAATCGTCCTGACAATAGCCCTGGATACGAGCTAGCCGATATTTATCGTCCTGAAGTAACTTAAGATTTTTGTCCGGATCGTCCTGGCCGATCCTATGATCGTCCAGGATGATATAATCGTATCAATCATCCTTAATTACTCCCTTGATTTCCTGATCAATTAAGGCATAATTTGTGCATATCGTCTAAGCTGATCCATCATCGTCCTGGCCGATAATACAATATACCTTAATTGTCTATGGCGGCAACTTCTTTCTATTTTGAGCTTATCGTCCTGGCCGATACACGTATCGTCCAGGCCGATAAGGTAATATCGGCTGCCTTAATTAAGAATCCTGATTAGAGTCTCTATTTTGAACTAGATCATCCAGGACGATCCAAGGGATCGGCCTGGCCGATGTGAGCAAAAAT
>NW_021379531.1:0-209 GCF_001605985.2 Dendrobium catenatum | reverse complement strand
TTTTTATTATTTATATTCAATAAATTTTATTTCATGTTAATTTAGTTCAAATATCTGAACATTTCTTTGAAAAAAAAATAGTTAGTGGTGATGTTATTTTTAATTGTAAATAGTTTTAAAAGTTTTAGTTAGTACTAATTTAAAAAAAAAATCATTAGAAAAATTAATTTGTGATAATTTAAAAAATCAGTTAGTAAAATTTATTAGAG
>NW_021379530.1:0-283 GCF_001605985.2 Dendrobium catenatum | reverse complement strand
TTGAAACCTGCGACTCGCCTCGATCGAGAGCCCAAACACGTCGTTAAATACCGCACCAAACAAAGCTCTTCGCCCGTTCGAACTCTCCTCTCCCGAACTCAGCTCTGCCTCCCTCGACTCCAGTACGACGTCGAAGCCTCCGCTCCAATCGATCGACCCCGTCCCGATCTCCACAAAGACCGAACCAAACCCCTCCTTCCTCCGATCGAGACCGGGCTGAGCCCTTACTCCTCCCGTCCCTGCCCCGTTCGTAACTCGTCGGCCGAGAGAGAGAGAGAGAGAG
>NW_021379529.1:0-226 GCF_001605985.2 Dendrobium catenatum | reverse complement strand
ACTGCGAAAATCAAAGCCAAGCAATGCTTCTCAATTGGAGAGTAGCGGATTTCTGCCCCTATCAATCTTCGACTGATGTAGTACAGTGCATTCTCCTTGCCTTCTTCATTATGTTGGGCCAATAGTGCTCCGAGGGACTCTTCTAGTGCTGCCGTGTACAGTATAAGAGGCTTCCCTTGGATTGGTGCCGCGAGAATAGGAGGATTCAACAGATATCTTTTGATGC
>NW_021379528.1:0-210 GCF_001605985.2 Dendrobium catenatum | reverse complement strand
TTGAGTCAATCAATTTAATATATTTATAAATTAGTTTACTCTATGATCATGTAATATTATCATGAGTATAACCATGAAATGCAAGACGTAACGTGCAACTTTTATGTATGTAATATTTTCTTATGATGTTATATGTCACAGCTATTAATATGTCAATCTCATATTTAAAGGAAAGCTCATCGGCCAACCCTCCTGCGTAGGATATTATAT
>NW_021379527.1:0-732 GCF_001605985.2 Dendrobium catenatum | reverse complement strand
GCCATTAAAAGAGAAGCATAATACTAAGTTAAGCGTTGCAGAAATTAGGATGCTTAGGTGAATGATTGGCTTTACCCTTAGAGATAGGATACGAAATGAGCATATACGTGAAAAGATAGGAGTGGCTTCAGTGGAAAATAAGATTAGAGAAAGTCGCCTTAGATGGTTTGTTCACATAAAACGGCAACCTTTTTATGACCCGGTTAGGAAAGTAGAGGTATTAGATTTGACTTATGTTAAGAAGGTAAAGATAGACCTAAAAAGACTTGGTTATAAAATATTAAAAATGATCTTTCTTTATTAGATTTAAATAAGAAATTGACTTTTAACATGACACAATGGAGAAAAAGAATTCATGTAGCCGACCCCACGTAGTGGGACAAAGGCTTGATGTTGTTGTTATTGTGTTTTGCAATTACCTTGCTGACATAAACAAACTTAAGACACCACCATGTTCCACGTCTACTTCAAAAGAAGCAACAAATTATGCAAATCATTCAATGACAATTACATGAGCATTGTTGCTACCTCCACGTTGGTTAGGGTGATGCTCACCTTAGAACCTTACCCTCGACCTTATAAGGAAGAACATTGGGATAAGAAATCAATTCTTATCTCCCAATATTCCCATGCCCTAATTCAATTAGCAACCTATGTTAATTACATATGGTTTGACGTTCTACCAATGGACATCGCTTTATACAAGCCCTTTTAGGAAAACTATGGCTATAT
>NW_021379526.1:0-458 GCF_001605985.2 Dendrobium catenatum | reverse complement strand
TAAACTAAAATTCAATCAATTAGAAAACTTTAGTCAATAATTATCCTACATAGGACATATCAAAAACACACAAACTGTTGCACACACTTAGAATTGTTTATTAGGACAACCGACTTTAGATTTAGATTAGGCCGGTGTTTATTTTCTTACTGCTGTGTGACAGGCTTTCTCGGTTTTCATTGCATGTTGGTTGTAAAATTGTTGGTATGTTTGTCTACTTACTTTTACTACACTTTGTGATGTGATTTGATTTGACGATTAGTTTACCCGTAGGTTAGGAGCGATTTGGTTGTTAACAAGATTTTCTGCAGGTGGTCACACTCATGCAGGGCAGTAAAAAGGGGGGCTAATTAATTAATAATTATATAAATGCTATAGGTGCTCCAGTTGCTTAGCCCCCAAATAAAAAGAGTGTGGTCAAATATGGCTGAGTGATTTAATTCAAAATGCAAATATAT
>NW_021379525.1:0-960 GCF_001605985.2 Dendrobium catenatum | reverse complement strand
TAGGTTAATAAAATCCTTAACAAACCCTTTAAAATCAGTAAACAACTTTTTTTTTATATTAATCAATTCCTTAATTACAACAAATTTGAAGTAACATAATTAACCCCGATTGCTACTAGGTAACCTAGGCCTACGAGGCTTTTAGCTTATCCCCAAGGAAGGTGAAATAAACTTCACGGCCTCGGTGTGAAACAAAGATAGTAATCAATTAACTTTTAAAATATATTTAATTAAAATTCCTAATTCACTAATACTTAAAGTTTAACCTAAATTCCCCTTTTAAGCTTCAACAAATTCAGAACCTCAAACAACCTTGATTAATCACCCGACTTAGAATCTACCCTTGCCACACAGCCTTCTACACACACATTAGATGATGTGCTAGGACAACCAACTCTAGATCTAGGTTAGGCTGGTGTTTACTTTACTGCTGTGTGCCGGATTTTTTGTAGTTTTCACTGCATGCTGTGGATGAAATTGCTTTGCTGTGTCTGCTTTTTTTTTTTTTTTGCACTCTGTGGATGGATTGATGTGTTTGGCGATTAGATTACCCTTAGGTTAGGTACGATCTGGATGTTGACATAGTCTTCTGCAGGTGGCCACGCTCATGCAGAGCAATAAGAAGGGGGCTAAATTCATAAAAAAATTCATAATTGTTATAAATTCTTTGCACATGTGCTTCAGCTCCTAAAAGGAGCGTGGCCAGCGTGTTTACCTTTTTCTGTATATATAAAACTGCTTGGGAATAACTCTTTGTATGTATTAACTGCAGGTGAGTCTAGATTTTTAATTTTTGATATAAATATAATTTGTGCAATTATCAAGTATTTTGAAAGTTAATTTTGAGTTGGGATACATAGGTCCAAAGTTTGGATTCCAAAAGTGAAAAGGATGCCCCTTTAGGAAACATTCCTTTTCCATTTGGAAATTCAAATTTGGATCATACTTTTTCTATACCCA
>NW_021379524.1:0-377 GCF_001605985.2 Dendrobium catenatum | reverse complement strand
CTCTCTCTCTCTCTCTCTCTCCCTCTCTCTCTCTCCCCCTTGCTCTCTTACTGGTACTCTCATTTGTCCCCTTTTTTTCTCTCACTAGAGTGGTTTAGAGAGAGAAGCTCAGGGGATGACTAGAGGGGGTGGCCCTAGGTCACCCCCTCCAAATGGGGGGAATGCTGGAGGTAAAGGTGGTGGTAGGAAGGAAAAGAAGCAAGGGAACCGGTGCTAGGTGCTGGCCACCGAGGAGGCCGACGGTGATGCTCTGGCGGCGGCTTCCAACAGGATGGACATCCCGTCCAGATCTCCCGGGATTGGCCTTTTCTCGGCCACCTCCGGTAAGAGTGCGGCTCAGCTTGGGGCTCAGGAGGAGAAAGGGGTTAGGACGGTCG
>NW_021379523.1:0-1166 GCF_001605985.2 Dendrobium catenatum | reverse complement strand
TTTAGACTCTATAATTGCAGTAATTTTAGCATCATAAATAGTAGGTAAACAATGAAGAATCTTATTAACAATTTCAGCATTCGTTAGTTCCCTATCAAGTGCATGCAAAGAGGTGACTATTTGAGTAAACCTTGTGTACATATTAGAAATGGATTCATTAGGCTTCATGCGAAACAGTTCATAATCATGCAACAAGATATTAAGCCTAGATTGTTTAATCTCATTAGTCCCCTCATATGTTATTCAAAGTCTATCCCTTATGTCATTTCCACTTTTGCAAGTGGAAACCCGCATGTAATCTTCAGATTTTAAGGCACAAAAGAAACTATTCAAACATTTAGCGTTTAGTTGCGCTAAGTCACGTTCTTCTACAGTCCAGTCTGGAAAAGGTGTTTCAACTCTAACTCCATCAACTAATCTAGTTGGTTTTGTATATCCTTCCTGAACTAAGATCCACATACGATAATCAAGTGATTTTAAGAAAGTAGACATGCGTGTTTTTCAAAAATCAAAAGGTATATTGTCAAACAGTGGAGGTCTAATAATAGAGTAACCCTCAGGTGTGTTTCGGTTTCCAAATGTAGCCATCTACGTTAATCAAAAAGTAGCTTAAACTTATGATTTTGAAACAAAACTCTGATAGAACTTGTTGAGTCTAGTGAATAGGTTGTTAAACTTAAGTTAATGTCCCAAAGCTACCAAGAAGGGGGGTGAATTGGTATTTTAAAAATTATCCCTCTTTTAGATAAGTTGAACCGAAAATAAACTTTAAAAGAATTTTTATAAAGAGTTTTTCAACCACAACTTTTTAGACAAAAACAAAATGCAGAAAATAAAAAGCAGTAAAAATAAACCACACAAGATTTATAGTGGTTCGGTCTAAACCAGACCTGCATCCACTCCCAAAGGCACCCTTTGAGTATTTCACTAATACCAATAGTGTCTCTCCTTTTGCACCCACAGTAAGGCGGAGAAGCCTTTACAAACACTCTTTCCACCACTACCCGGTACGACTGAGAATCATCGTCCTTTTACACTATCCCTAGTGTTGGCAGAGAAGTGTCCGTCATTTCACACTCTCCTAGTGTTTGCAGAGAACCCTTCATCCTTTCACACTCTCCTAGTTTGGGCAAAGAACCCTTCGTCCTTTCACACTCTCCTAGTGT
>NW_021379522.1:0-309 GCF_001605985.2 Dendrobium catenatum | reverse complement strand
TTATTCCGTTAAAACTCCCCTCGCCGAATAAAAAGAAAAAGAGCAAGCAGAGGCCGGGGCCGAATTTTCGTAGCCCACAGATTTCTGGCGACTCTGCCGGGGTCTGGTTTCTCTTTCCATCTTTGACTAGTCTTCTACATGCTATAGTAATAGTAAAATATTATAATGATAATACTGAGCTCTATAATGTGAACATCAGGATGTGATATTTGGTCCTTATGTCCAAAGATCCATCACTGAAAGGCCCCAATAGAGCTAAAAGCTACCATCTTTTATGATGGTAGATCAAAGAAAGAATAAAGCTCTGTA
>NW_021379521.1:0-1157 GCF_001605985.2 Dendrobium catenatum | reverse complement strand
AGACAGGCTATCATCTGTTGTGATAGCCGAAAGGAGAGGATACCAACGACATGCTCCGCGAGAAGCGCATTGGGGCGTGACATTTGGACCATGTGTCCAAGAATCCGCCGCCGAAATGGCCCAACGGAGAGACAAACAAGTATGGAGGCTAAAGCCTTGAAAAGAAAAGATGATTGAAGAAAGACTTAGTTCGGGTGTGACATCCGGAACAGTCTCCAGGAGATCCGCCCCTACAAACTGAACTCGTCAGAGATGGGTTCAAAAGAAGGCCCACAATGACAACCATCATAGTGACGGTTGACATCTTGGAGAGCCCTCTAAGAGATCCCGTCATTCACCTACTTCAACCAAAGAAGAAGTTCATTTCGATTGTAGTCCGCGGATCGAAGAAGTAATCATTCTAAGTCAAGAACCTGAAATTCAGTGGCGCCGCCGCTTAGGAATTCAGGTACAAGGAGGAGGTGAAGAATATGATGATGAAGGTATATGATGATGAAGGTACTATGGAAATTGAGGTTATTCATATGGTCAGCCACATCGATATTGAAGATGATGATGGTGAAGAAGACCAACAATCACAACCACGTGTCCGTGTTTATCGACGTCGCCATAGGGTTAGATCCATTGCCAGCCGAAGTGCTCGCTCCTCAGAAGGAGAGGAAGAAGAAGAGGTCAGAGAAAACCCCTTCGCTGGCGAGGACATCACGCTCGCTGAAATGAGAAATCAGATGAGGTGACATATGCGAAAGAAAGATAGAGAAATCTCTCAATTTAGGCTTCGTTTGGTTTTTTTCCCGTTCCAGTATAAAAAACGCCAATTGGAGAGAAAAGGTCTTTTTAAAATGGAGAAGCTAATAAATAATGCTTCTCAAAACAATACAAAAATGGAGTATTTAAAAAAGTCTGCTACACATCCAAACATCTTCCACGCCTGCATTTTCCAGTTTCAAATGAAAAAAGGAGAAAAACGGAAAAATATCGTGGAAACAAATGAGTCCTAAATGATAAAATGACTGAAATGATAACTCAGATGATGGCGATGATGGAGATAATGCAGAAGATCACTTTTGTGGGTCATGCACTGGCTCAACCTATCAACCAAGCTGCAAATAATGTTCCAACAAATCCTCAACATCCCCAAGCACCGCAAGCCTCAA
>NW_021379520.1:0-218 GCF_001605985.2 Dendrobium catenatum | reverse complement strand
AGCTTTGTATTTTACTGAGAACACCCATTTGCAGCCCACCGATTTTTTCCCTATCGGTAGATTGACGATCTCCCATGTTTCGTTCTTCTCCAAGGCCTGCATTTCATCTTTCATGGCATTTTTCCAATTTTTATTAGATAAGGCCTCAGAAACATCTTTAGGAATACGGATATCTTCTAAGGAAACAAGAAAATTTTTGTGTGACGATGAAAAATTGT
>NW_021379519.1:0-316 GCF_001605985.2 Dendrobium catenatum | reverse complement strand
AGCTAGCATGTGTTTTCTTTAATTTCCTATATGATGTATGGATTTTTTCGGAAACTTCAAGAAGTTGATCGTAGGAAAGTTCACATACCTCTTCTTGATCAGTATTGTTGTCTGCCATCAAGCACAATTTTGATGTCTAATCTTCTGGATCTGTCTCTGATGAATCTGATGCCGAATTCCCCCAAAAAGCTTTTTGTACTTTCATCTTGTCCTTCCTTGGCTTAGGTTTCTCCTCACCTTTCCTTTCCTTGAGTGATCTTTAAGCGTAGGGAAATCAGTTCTCACATGTCCAGGTTTCCTGCATTCAAAACAAACA
>NW_021379518.1:0-230 GCF_001605985.2 Dendrobium catenatum | reverse complement strand
TTTTTATTTATCTTTGTTCGCCAAATATTTTCATGGTATCTAGCTTGACCCTTAGTCCATCGGTATGGTATAGAACCCTTAGAAAAAGTATTTTTTACACAAACAGCAAAGTAGCCGAAAGGTAATTCCATTAATTCATTGAAATCTGCCTCCTCAAGGGTTGCATCATCTTCATCCCTTGTGGAGGAGGAGCCAGGGAAGAATTTCTGGACTTTCTTAACTTCACCATC
>NW_021379517.1:0-309 GCF_001605985.2 Dendrobium catenatum | reverse complement strand
ATGTGCGGTTCTTCATTTTATCTAGTCCATTTTGCTGCGTCTGATGTTAAACAAGTTTTTTATTTATCCCTGAGATCAATAGAGCTTCTAAAGATGTGAAATGCTTATTATTTATTGATTTGCTATTTTATCTACAAGTTTAGAAAAAAAAATGATTTTAATTATTTTATTTTGAAGAGCTTAGATATTTTTATTTGCATCTCATATTACTAAGTGTTGTCATTTTATGAGTTATATGCAGTTCATTTTGATCTGTTGGTTGAAAGTTTTGACTATCAATTAAAATATATTATAATATATATATATATA
>NW_021379516.1:0-241 GCF_001605985.2 Dendrobium catenatum | reverse complement strand
GGCTGGAACAGCCTGAATTTAAAGAAACGGCCATATCATCCTGGCCGATCGCAGCATCGTCCAGGCCGATATGGTTAAATAATTACATACATGCCGATTTGTCAAAAAGGTTGTCCAATTGTCCGGGCCGATCCGATATTGGCTAGGCCGATTAGACATAGGCGATCGTCCCGAGGAGTCAATCCGGTCGACAATTGAAAAAGTCGATCGTCCGGGCCGATTAGGTGTATCGTCTAGGACG
>NW_021379515.1:0-205 GCF_001605985.2 Dendrobium catenatum | reverse complement strand
AATGATTACATCTGTCTTTCATTTTAATCACTTAACTTGAGCTTACTAATAAATAGCGGAAAAAAAAACATGATTCTTTTTTTGTCTTGTATGGAGCCTTATATCATTGGATCTTCACCCACATAATGAACACAATAACAGTAAGAGTGAAGCGTCTTCTTTATAAATCATATAAATAAATATATAGTTCTTTAAAAATATATAG
>NW_021379514.1:0-216 GCF_001605985.2 Dendrobium catenatum | reverse complement strand
GAACCCGACCCGTGACCCGAAATTGACAGGTCTAATTGGGAGCAGGAGTATGATGATGAAATTCTCGAGCAAAGGCTTAGAAAATTGACATAAGTCAAATGACCGAATCACTACAAATCCAATTTGCTTTTTTTTTCATTTTTCTTGCAATTTATTTTCCGCAATCTATTTGTTTATATACTTGTGTGGAAAATTGTAGGAGATTTAGTATGAAAT
>NW_021379513.1:0-338 GCF_001605985.2 Dendrobium catenatum | reverse complement strand
CTAAATATTTTTGGGCTGAGGTGGTTAGCACTGTATGTTATGTTCTGAATATGGTGAATGTGAGATCAAAGTTAAATAAAATACCCTATGCGTTGCCAAAAAGAAGTACACCTAATTTGTCACACTTAAATGTTTTTGAATCTAAGGTGTTTATTCATAATAATGAAAAATTTGGCTTAAGAAAATTACATCCAAAATCAGATGAGGGAATTTTTGTAGGTTACTCAAGTGTTAGAAAATCTTACAGAGTATTTAATAAAAAGAACTTTGGTGATAGTGGAGACCACACATGTTGTATTTAATGAATCATGAATTTTGGAAGAGCTAAATATTATAGA
>NW_021379512.1:0-445 GCF_001605985.2 Dendrobium catenatum | reverse complement strand
ACCCTTATCACATAGCTGACTTATACTTAACAAATTAAGCTTTAATCCTTCAACCAACAACACATTGTCAATAAAAAAGTTTTTCAAGTTTCCAATCATACCTGATCCAATCACCTTCTTTGTGGTGTTATCTTCATGTGTTACCTTGCCTCCACTCCTGGCTTCCAGTGATATGAATTGAGCAGTATCTCCAATCATATGCTTTGAACATCCAATGTCCAGGTACCATATGCTCCCACGAGGTCTTGTGTGAGAGAGAGACCCTGCAAAAATATCAAATGTTAGACCTGGGAACCCAAATAAGTTTGGGTTCACCTTTTAGGAATTTATAATCAGATGCATATATGATATGTCTAGGTTTATGCATCTTAGGTCTCCACATCAAATCAGATTTTATCTTTAAAGTATAGGTGTGGGCTATATGTCCAAATAATCCATAATTATT
>NW_021379511.1:0-374 GCF_001605985.2 Dendrobium catenatum | reverse complement strand
AAAAGTTGCACGACAAAGTAGAAAAAATTGTCAAGACCAAAATAGCACATTCTACTTTCAGCTAACCGTTCTATGGAAGTTTTGAATTAGCGCTTAATGAAAATCCGGATGAAAACTATGGATTCAAGAAAAAGTAAGGTGATCTGATAAATTAGGTTAAATAAAATCAAGAAGTATCAAACGTTTTATCTTCCCAAATTAACCAATGATTATAATTCCCGAATTAACCAATGACTATGGCTATCTTAATTGCAAACTTAGCAAACAAAGAAGACAACTCGGGAAAAAAATTTGCTCAAAGCCTAATAGCGTTACAAAAAAAAACAAAGGCCTCCCAAGAGTTTCAGAAAAATTAATGAAAACCAAGATGATAG
>NW_021379510.1:0-301 GCF_001605985.2 Dendrobium catenatum | reverse complement strand
GGCCGGTTTTCCAATTAATTAATTAATAATATTGGCTATCGATCACTTAATGTTTATTGGCCTGCACCAAGCTTATAAAACCAACCCGTCGAGCTTCTCTCCTTCCACACCAAAGCTAAACAAAGAATAAACTTCTCCCTCTCTGAAACTCTCCTGCTCTTTAGGTGTTTGTTAGATTGCTTATGATGGCACATCAGAGGCTTTGGGTAGCTTTGCTCGTAATCTTGCTTCTGAAAAGCAAGCCAACCGAGTCCCACCGATATGTCGTCGGTGACAATGAAGGTTGGACCTACGGCGTCTC
>NW_021379509.1:0-237 GCF_001605985.2 Dendrobium catenatum | reverse complement strand
CTGTGTTATCTTTTTTTTTTTTTTTATCCATATTAAGTTTCTATAGAGAAAGATTACCGGATCACTGATTTTGTGCTAGAATTTAGATCCCTTCTCTCTGCCCTCTTAGATTTTTCATTTTTCTGCTAGTTTTCATAGCCTCTTCAAGCATATGCAATCTGATCATATGAGCTAAAGCAATATTTTTGTTGTGATTGTTAAATATTTGATAAATTCAGTTTCTACTTCAGACTTGTT
>NW_021379508.1:0-378 GCF_001605985.2 Dendrobium catenatum | reverse complement strand
ATGACCATTCGCTAGTGGTGGAGTACGCCCCTCGTGGAACCATCCTAGTTTGCAAGTTTTGGTCCTCTGTGTGGAGCAAGTTTCCTCCCCACATGACCATTCGCAAGTGGTGGAGTACGCCCCTCGTGGCACCATCCTAGTTTGCTAGTTTCGGTCCTCTGTGTGGAGCAAGTTTCCTCCCCACATGACCATTCGCTAGTGGTGGAGTACGCCCCTCATGGCACCATCCTAGTTTGCCAGTTTCGGTCCTCTGTGTGGAGCAAGTTTCCTCCCCACATGACCATTCGCTAGTGGTGGAGTACGCCCCTCGTGGCACCATCCTAGTTTGCCAGTTTCGGTCATCTGTGTGGAGCAAGTTTCCTCCCCACATGACCATTC
>NW_021379507.1:0-390 GCF_001605985.2 Dendrobium catenatum | reverse complement strand
TGACACAATTAAAGACAAAAATTAAGGATTTGTATAGATAACTTAGATCTTTGTAATAATTAGGGTGCATTTCCCTTGACTTGAGATTTTCAACAAATAAACTTAGTAACATCACCCCTCTATAGAAATTATCTCACTGATTTTTATAGATAATTAGGCCTCCTAATTAATTTACTTAGGATTAATCTCTTAATTAGCCCTCTAGCCTTATAAAAATCTAATAAATCAGTTCTAATTACAAAAAAAAAACACAAAATACTTCTAACTGATCACAACTCAGTCCTTAATCAATGAAAATTAAAACTTCTTTAATTTGAAATCAAGTACAACCTTAATTTAATTTTAACTGAAAATTAATAATTAATTATTTTAATTAATTAAAATTTATTA
>NW_021379506.1:0-801 GCF_001605985.2 Dendrobium catenatum | reverse complement strand
AGAGCAGACGCTATAAATTGTAAGTATTTTGCATCTTTCATTTAGTATTCGATCTTTTTAAAAAAAATTTTAAAACTGCCTATGTCGGTCCCAAGCCCAGATGCAAAAAAGTTGAGGTAAAATTTTTTTAAAGAATTTGTGCCCCCTCTTAAAAAATTTTCTGGCTCCGCCACTGGTTATAGCACCTCGAGGAGTGTTGGACAATTTTCTTTCTGGTTTTCCTCAAGAGTGGCATCCCTTGATGGTACATAAAGGCTTTTCTGTTTTGTGTAGCACGTGAGTACGGTGTGAGTGAAAAGAGAAGCAACGAGAGAGTAAGAGAGAAAAGAGAGATGCACTTATTTCTACCAATTTTTATAGTGAATTTTTTGGTTTGGTGTGTTTATGTAGTTTTTATCTCGATTTCGAGCTTTTCTACATTAAATCCTGGTTTCATTTGCTTTCCACTGCATTCTGTTTTTTTCTTATTTGTTTCATTGCGTGATTTATTTTCATATCCCCAACAATAATAACTTTTTGTTATGTCTTTATTCATAAATATTCCTATTGAATCTACCTTATAATTTTATATAGGTGACCCCATGTAATGAGATAAAGGTTTGATGTTGTTGTTGACACTTGTTATAGTTGCTTGAACACCATCTGTTATGTTTGATGGGTTAGGTTTTGTTCAAATACTGTTCAAACTTCAAACTATAATACTATTCAAACCCTATTTGAGCTATTTGACCCTATTTGAGCTATTTGAGTATAGTTTGAACATTGTTTGAACAACAATCAAACAAGGTCTAAATTCTCTTA
>NW_021379505.1:0-542 GCF_001605985.2 Dendrobium catenatum | reverse complement strand
TTTTGACCCTTCAAATCAAATAACTGATAAGCTCCTCATTGAAGCACCTTCTCGAAAATAAAGGCACCCTCCCCAATTGAATATAAATTTACCACCGATTTTTTTCAGCGTGGGATGATTGATCTCCTCAGTATTAGGAACATATCACTTAGCCTTTTGATGTATCAGCTTATCAAATACATGTGTTATTACCCATTGATAGGTGGCACTAGTGTTCCTTAGGCCGAAAGGCATGATTGTGTAGTAGAATATGCTTATAGATATTTTGAATGATGTATGCTTTTCATCTTCAGTCGCCATCTTGATTTGATTGAATCATAACGATTCCTCTGTGAAGGAGAACATATCATAGTTGAAAGTGTTATCAACTAGAAGTTCTGATACTTGGAGTATAAAATTATCTTTTGGGCATGCCTTATTGAGATCCAAAAAAATTAATACAGATACAAATCTGACCGTTCTTCTTCTTCACCAGGAAAATATTTGAGATCCAATCGATATATATTTTTTTTTTTGGATGAAGCCCGCCTCTATGAGCTTCA
>NW_021379504.1:0-246 GCF_001605985.2 Dendrobium catenatum | reverse complement strand
CTTTGAGGGCGAAGATGGCCATGGCTGGATCTATAAGGTGGAGCGTTACTTTGCAGTCAACGGGTTGACAGATGATGAGAAGCTAACGGCGGCAGGTTTGTGTCTGGAAGGGAAGGCATTGGCATGGTATCAGTGGCGTGACAGGAGGGAGCCCATCCGGAATTGGAGAGAGTTCAAGGATTGCTTATTAGAGCGTTTCCAAACCGACGGGGGAGGAGACTTCTATGAGCAATTCTTTGCCTTGAC
>NW_021379503.1:0-502 GCF_001605985.2 Dendrobium catenatum | reverse complement strand
TTTTCCAAAAATTGAATATTCTAAGAATATATTATCATCAGACATACTATCAAATTTACCTAAAGGATCATTTTCATTATTTAAAATAAAACACTTACATTAAAAAACCATGTAAATGACTAATCTTAGATTTCTTTCCAAAAATATTTCATAAGGGGTCTTTTTAAAAATATGTCTTAAGAAAACTCTATTTGTAGCATAACATGCAGTGTTTATTGCTTCTGCCCAAAAATACTTTGGAAGTTTATATTCATAAAAAAATTGATCTTGCTAATTCTACCAAAGTATGATTTTTTCTTTCAACTGCACCATTTTTTGAGGTGTCCTAAGAGCTGAAAAATTATGTTTAATTCCATTTTCATCATAATAACTTTTAAATTTTCCACCATAATCTGTTTGAATTCTATGAATTAAGTAACCTTGTTCTCTTTGAATATAATTAGCAAATTTTTTAAAATTATAAAATGCATTTTTTTTATTAGCTAAGAATAATACCCAAGTG
>NW_021379502.1:0-358 GCF_001605985.2 Dendrobium catenatum | reverse complement strand
AGAAATTTTACATATTAAGTTTACCCATCTTAAAAAAATGGCTGTATCCACCCTTGTGGTGAATGAATCCTAAATTTGTTAGAGCAATTTATCCTACGGGAGCTCATCAATCACTTGATTATGACCAGGTGTCACTGGGCAAGTTAGGATTAATTATCCAAGTATTAGAGAATTGATTTGATTTAAAAGTTGCCCTTCACGAGTTTGCACTAATCAGTCACTATTAAAATCTTCTCTGAAGAATCACTTCTTTTATAATTATTTAGAAAAAATGCTATGAATTATATCTGAATCTCTTTGGATATACATACTTGAAAGTTTTAATATAAAATAGTTTCATAAATTTTCATAAATATAA
>NW_021379501.1:0-457 GCF_001605985.2 Dendrobium catenatum | reverse complement strand
CCCCAAATAGATATGAGGCATTCTAAATATTTATTCTGGTTGACATTGTGTTGCATATTGAGATCCCAAAATAAATATTTAAAATCTTAAAAATATAAAGCCCATTAAAAATGTCCCTATAAGGTATGGGCATTTTAAATATTTATTTGGATAAACTTCATGCTATACGCTGAGATCACCAAATAAATATTTAAAATATCAAAATACTAAATTTTTTATTTTCTGGAAATGTCCCAGTAAGATAAAAGACATTTTAGATATTTATTTGGGTCTGCATCATACTACATGGCGAGATTCCTGAATAAATATTTAAAATTATCAATATAAATATTTTTTTTATGCTAAAGAATACAATGAGTTCCTTTTCAAAGTATATGCAAGTGATCTTTTAAAAGCTTGAGACACCACCTTTTCCAATATACAACAGTTTGAAAGTTAAGAATGAGACTTTTGTGAC
>NW_021379500.1:0-354 GCF_001605985.2 Dendrobium catenatum | reverse complement strand
TAACCCACATTTGTAACAAGGTCCAATTTGCTTAGATGGTTTATTTCTTGCTACCCCTTTTTCTTTTCCTTGATTTTGACTTTCAAAAGATTTAAATTTCAGACCTGATGTTCTCCCAGAAGTTTGAGATTGAGATTTAATCCCGCTAGTTAAACGACGTTTATACGTTTCCACGATTTTATTGTCACCCTTTTTCCTTTGATGTTGCTTTTCCAGTTTTAAAGCCATACGATAAGCCTCGTCAGTTTTAATGACATGACGCAAATTGAGTTGATCTTTAAATATTGTTCGAGCATGATTAGTTGGCAAGAATTTTCTTTTCATTTTCTCCTTCATTCTTTCCCAATTTTGGAC
>NW_021379499.1:0-996 GCF_001605985.2 Dendrobium catenatum | reverse complement strand
TCATAGCAGTATTATCAAAACTATTAAATTATCTTTTGAGAGACAAAATGATTAAATTTACTTATGAAATTACGTTATGTGGGGTTCCAAAAATGTCACCTGTTGTCTGCAACTCATTTTGGAAAATTTTGGGAGAAAAAGCTGGTCGCTAATGTTGGAGTGCTAGTACCAGTCACAAGTCTAGTTTTTTTAACGAGTTTGGAGCTAATTTGATTGAAATGAAGTAAAAATTGTTTTAAGAAGACTCCTGAATGTTGATTTATATGTTGACCCGTAAAAGCTGAGACAAAAAAAAGAGAGGAAATCAAAATCAAATCCCGCTTACCTACTCTCTGCTATCGCACGTCGTTCGCACGTCGAAGCCACGCTCGAGTCGCTTCGCCCCACGATCTCTGTGCGTCAATATAGAGCCGAAGAGAAGAAATATTCGGCCTCTCCTCTCGGTTCTCCTCTCGTTCCGCTCCAGCTCTCTCCCGATCGCCCCTCTCACGCGATCTCTTTCTCCGAGCTCTCTCACCCGATCCCAGTATCTCCTGCGAGCTCGAAGGCTGATCGGCTCCGCTCCTTCCCCGACTTTCCCTTCTGGTAGGATCAGAAGTTACGACTGTTAGATCGGAAGTAGCGACGGGATTCACTCGCTGTGGGCTGTCGGACTTTGCTCCTTCTATGACTTCCCTTCCTCTCAGATCGGAAGTTACGACATTTTGATCGGACACAAGAACAGGATCTCGCGGGCTGTGAAGATAACTTTTTCCCGTCGCTTCTTCGACTCCTCGTGGTTGTTCGACCTCGCTTCCTCCAACGACTTTCCCTCTCTGTTGGACCGGAAGTTCAACATTTTGATCAGAAGCTACAACAGGGAGCTCGCTGCCGTGACGGTAACTTTCTTCCTTCACTAGCTCCTCTCGGCCGAATCCCGTAAATCCTCCAAAAAAAAATATTATTTATATTAATTTTAATTAATTGTAATTAAGGTTAATTAATTTAGTTAATTAT
>NW_021379498.1:0-279 GCF_001605985.2 Dendrobium catenatum | reverse complement strand
GTCTAATGGGAGATTTAAATTACTTTCTAGGTTTTAGTATTAGGAAATTTGAGGAAGATATATTTCTTAGTCAAACTAAATATGTTAAGGATATCCTCAAAAAATTTGAAATGGACAATGCTAAACCTGTTAGTACACCAATGAGGTTCTCAGTTCAGTTGGATAAGAACCTTAAGGGAAAATCTGTTGATCAAAAGAAATTTAGAGGGATTCTTGGATCTTTACTTTACTTGACTGCTATTCGACCATATATTATGTTCAGTGTTTGCTTATGTGCTA
>NW_021379497.1:0-209 GCF_001605985.2 Dendrobium catenatum | reverse complement strand
TTGATTTGTAGTTAAGTGAATGTAATATAATGTCCAAAGATGGTGACGATCAATTGGTGATGACGGTGGTGGTGGCCAGCAGCGGGTGGCCGTGATCACCGATGGTGGTGGCTTGTGGTGGCGTCTGGAAGCTAGTGCCGGTGGCTTAATATTCCATATGAATTTTGTGATGATAATGAGATTATTCATCATACTTCATATTCTTATAC
>NW_021379496.1:0-556 GCF_001605985.2 Dendrobium catenatum | reverse complement strand
TAAATTATTTATGATTAGAGAAATATTAATGAAATTGTTGATGGAGATAAATAAGATTTTACTAATGTTGTTATATTCATCTCTTTTAATTATAAAAAAAAGGTTTATTTTGTGAGAGAAATTTAATGCTTGGAGCAAGACTTTTTGAAATTTAAATGAAGAGAGAGCAAATAAAAAAAATATATATTAATTTTAAAAATAGAGAGGAGCATGTGGAAGACAACCACTTGGAGATATAATAATGGACACAAATACAACTACTATGTATTATGGATTTATTTTTTTCTACTACTATAAGTTATAGAGCAATGTTCATTTTTTTTCCCTCATAGTTGATTAGTAATAAATAAATAAAATGGGAACCACAACCTTAAATTTTTTGTTGCATGTGTAAATTCTTTGAATTGGATGCATGCTATTTTAGGAGACTATGGCTTCGTTTGAGACTACGTTTTTATTGATTTTTCAAAAAGAGTTAAGTGAAAAACATAAGAATAAAATTTTTATATTAAAAAAAATAATTTAAGAAGCAGTAAGAAAGTCATACAAAATGAAG
>NW_021379495.1:0-200 GCF_001605985.2 Dendrobium catenatum | reverse complement strand
ACTGGAGGATGGCCGGAGGTACGACTTCGAGCGGGACGCCGAAGCCTTTCGCCGGAGTTCGCTCGAAGTGATGGAAGGAGAGGTCTGGGAGTTCGAGGGAAGATGCTGGGAGATTGGGGGAACTCTGGGGAGTCGTTCCGAAACACTGGGATCAATCCTTGAGATCTGGGGAGCACCAGCCTATTCAGCCTCCTCCCGCG
>NW_021379494.1:0-274 GCF_001605985.2 Dendrobium catenatum | reverse complement strand
CTTTTTCGAACTTTATTATGTCTAGCTCACTCATTCCAATGAAGACTTTGATGGAATTTGAAAAGCTTTATAGAGACTTTATATGGAACAAATCTGATGGAAAACATGGGATTCATTATGTGGCATGGGAGCAGCTATGTAAACCAAAGCAATATGGAGGATGGGGTGTTCAATCAGTAGTGTCTAGGAGAAATACCCTGAGAGCTAAGTTCGCATGGAAACTTATTGAGAATCCATAATCATTTCTGAATAAGAATATTCTGGATAAGTATTG
>NW_021379493.1:0-300 GCF_001605985.2 Dendrobium catenatum | reverse complement strand
CAATTGATTGATATAATAAATATGAAAGAAAAATTTGAGATAGAAAGCCCTTTGTCTAAAGATTTGAGATTTTTTAAAGACCACCCAAAGGAATTGATTATAGGTGAACCTAGTGAGAGTGTAAGGACTAGGCATGGACGAAACAAAGAAGTCAATCATTCATCCTTTATTTCAACCATAGAACCCACAAATATTCATCAAGCATTTCGGATGAAGTTTGGATTTTGTCTATGCAAGAAGAGTTAAATCAATTTGTAATAAATAAAGTTTGGGAATTAACTGCAAGGCTAAAGGATCAAA
>NW_021379492.1:0-589 GCF_001605985.2 Dendrobium catenatum | reverse complement strand
AGGAGAAAAAAAGCAATAACAAGAGTTTTGGGTTACAAAAATGTTAAAGAATTGTCTTATCTAGGAGTTAAATTAGATATTAGAAGACTTGTTGGAGAAGATTATCATTTTATTTGTGAGAAAGCTTTGAAGATTGTCAATATTTAGGGAGGAAAGCTAATCTCTTTAGCGGGAAAAATCACTTTAATTAAAACTAATTTTCTCTCTTATACTAATTTTTATAGTACCAATTCTTTGATTCCTAGAGGTGTACTTGATGAAGTTGATAAAATTTGTAGAAATTTTATTTGGAATAAAGCTAATGGAGGACATGGGATTTACTATTTGAGCTGGAATACTTTTTGCTTGCCTTTGAGGTGGGGAGGTAGGGCCTTACAATTTTGTTCTAATAAAGTTAGGCCTTTGAGAGCCAAGATTGCTTGGAAATATGTTTAAGAGGTAGATTCATTACTTCATAAGGTATTCTATCTGAAATATGGCGGCTTGAATGGAGATGGTACGGTGAAGAAGGGAAGCTCTAATGCATGGAAATCATTTCAGAAGGTGGTAATTCCTTGAAGCAAATAACTACATGGTCAATTGTGAAGGG
>NW_021379491.1:0-320 GCF_001605985.2 Dendrobium catenatum | reverse complement strand
CATGTGTTGTGCATACGCTTAATCTTGCTTTGAAGAATATTTGTGCAGCTAAGAATACGGAGGCAAATGAAATCACATATAATGAATGTCATTGGATCACAGTGATTGTTGGAGATGCAATTATAATTAGAAATTTTATTATGAATCACTCCATGAGACTCTCTATGTTCAATGATTTCTCTAATTTAAAGATGCTTGCAGTTGCTGAAACTCGGTTTGCCTCAATAATGGTGATGTTGAGAAGATTCAAAAAAATAAAAAATGCTCTTCAAGGTATAGTGATAGTGACAAATGGACATGTTATAGGGAAGATGATGTTG
>NW_021379490.1:0-446 GCF_001605985.2 Dendrobium catenatum | reverse complement strand
TCCAAGGAGAAGAAGACACTCAGAAGACTGAAGACCAATATCCCACTCAAAGTTATTTGCATCTGTCATAGGCTTAGAAATCCGGGTTGTTGGTAGTGGTGCCCGGCCACTTTATTTTCTGCAATTTCTGGTTGTAATAAGGGCAGTTTGCCTATGGACATTTAGATGATTTATTTTGGGATTTATATTGATGTGTTTACTTGATTGCGCAGTAGAAATTGCCTGCTTTTCTTAGGTTTCTTTCTTGCATGCCGTCTTTGATTTCGCCTGGATTTTCGTTAGGCTCTTTAAGGATTATAAAATTTTTCTACTCATAACCAAAAATTCAATATTTAAGTTTTAAATATTATAGAAACTTAACAAACCTAGGGAACTGCCGGAACCATCTGGGGTCGCATGCATATTACTACATCTTTCTTTCCTTGTTATAAGACATCTCCCTACCT
>NW_021379489.1:0-246 GCF_001605985.2 Dendrobium catenatum | reverse complement strand
GATGAGTTGAACTGAAAATAACTTTAGTGAATTTTTAAAAAAATTTTTCAGCCACAACTTTTTAAATAGTAAAATGTGGACAACAAAAAGATAAAAATAAACGACACAAGATTTATAGTGGTTCGGTCTAAACCAGACCAACATCCACTCCCCAGAGGCACCCTCTCTGTATTGCACTAATACTAATAGTGTCTCTCCTTTTGCACCCACAGCAAGATAGAGAAGCCTTTACAAACACTCTTTCCA
>NW_021379488.1:0-227 GCF_001605985.2 Dendrobium catenatum | reverse complement strand
GGACCAAACCAATATAAATTTTTGTATTATTTTTTTTGTCTTTACTTTTTTATTTCATTTTTATTTTTGTGCAAGCTTAAATATATGGTTGAAAAATATTTTTTAAAAAATTTATCTTTGTGATTAAAAATCTAAAATTAATTTTTCTAATCTATCAAGAGATTTTTAAATAACCAATTCAACCCCCTCATGGTTAGCCTTAGTATAATTATTTTAGGTCTAACAAC
>NW_021379487.1:0-329 GCF_001605985.2 Dendrobium catenatum | reverse complement strand
GCCGACCAAAATCCCCCACTTGCCACCGGCCGATTCTTCCACAAACCCCTCCAAATCCACAAGCCTCCTCCAATTTATCCATATCAACCGCCGGCCATAAACCATTCCACACTACCTCCTAGTCGGCCACCCCATCTCCTCCCATCCTCCTAGCCGCCGACCACCCCCATCCCTTCTTTCCTCTTAATAATGATTTCAATCATCATTAATACCTACCAAAATTAGCCTACTTAATTTGGGGTAAGAATTAAATATATTTAAAATTCAAATTTAAATTTCAAATACTTTCCTGAAATTAACTAAGCTAAATTAGAAAAGTTCCTAAATTT
>NW_021379486.1:0-281 GCF_001605985.2 Dendrobium catenatum | reverse complement strand
AGACTCAAGGAGAGAGTGAGAGAGAGCATTCAAAGATGGATTTCTTCCACTGGAGCGCGAAGGCTTTACTTTTCCTACCTGTGATTTGAGATTACTTCACTCTTTTCTTTTATTTTTCTAGATTTCTTATGAGGAGATCTGTCATGGAGTTCGGGTTCTTTTCCCATACTAGGAGAGTGTGAACGGATAAAGGGTTCTCTGCCAACACTAGGAGAGTGTGAAAGGATGAAGGGTTCTCCGCTCACACTAGGAGAGTGTGAAAGGATGAAGGGTTCTCTGCC
>NW_021379485.1:0-785 GCF_001605985.2 Dendrobium catenatum | reverse complement strand
GTCGGCTAGCGACGGAGGTCGGAAAGACTGTAGTCGGCGGGCGACGTAAGTAAGGAGGACTGTAGTCGACTGGCGATGGATGTTGGAAAGATTGTAGTCGGCGGGCGACGTAAGTCAGGAGGACCGTAGTCGGCAGGCGACAGAGGTCGGAAGAACTGTTATCTGACGACGAAGGTCAGAAGGATGGCATCAGGTAGAAATCTAACCATGGAAAGAAATCCATCTTCGCATAGACGTCCAGCGAAGTTCGATAACTGGTAGAAGTCCGGCGTCGGGTAGAAACTTGACGAAGAGTGAAGGTCCGACGTCGAGTAGAAGTCCGACATCTGTTGGTGGCAGAGGAGAACTCTGGCTTCACTTGGGCGGAGTTTCGACGTGATGAGTGAACTCTGTCATTAATTGGAATGAATTTCAGCATCACGTGGAAGTTGGGCAGAATTACGGCGTTCTCCCGAATATCACGCAGAATCCCGGAGTGTTCGGGCGGCAGGACGAACTCCGACGGTGGTCGAGGAGGAGCTGATTCTCCTCCTTCTTCTCTTCTCTTTCTTGCTTTCATCCCTCTTGTGAAGAATGAGGGCTCTATTTATAGTTTTTCTGGTGTGGCATGGCTTGTAAATAGGTGTGAGATCAGGAGCGAATTGAGAGTGGTTTGAATGGACGGCTGATATTGAATCATTTGATCATGCACCGTTTGTTGGATATTTGAAGGCCTTAATGATGTCTGAATTTGGCGATCTTAGGCTCGTTGGATTCGTCTCGTCGAGCCGCTCGATTCAAGTATA
>NW_021379484.1:0-376 GCF_001605985.2 Dendrobium catenatum | reverse complement strand
CCCGAAGGAAGGTGAAATAAACATCACGGCCTCCGAGTGAAACAAAGGTAATAACAAATTAACCTAAAAAATATATTTAAATAAAATTCTTAATATATTAATATTTAAATTATAACATAAATTTCCCTTAGGCCTCAACAAACTCAAACTTTTACATAACTCTAACAAATCACCAACCTAGGACCTACCCCATCCACACAACCTTTTACACAAATTTTAGATGGTTTTCTAGGACAACCAACCCTAGATTTAGGTTAGGCCAGTGTTTACTTTACTGCTGTGTGTCAGATTTTTCGTGATTTTACTGCATGTTGTGGATGAAATTGCCTTGATGTGTCTGTTTACTTTTTACTGCACTCTATGAATGATTGATGTA
>NW_021379483.1:0-343 GCF_001605985.2 Dendrobium catenatum | reverse complement strand
CAAAACATGTAAAAATTGTGCTTGTTATTTTTCTTTTCCTTGCATTTGTGATATTTTTTCATTTGTTGTACATGAAAATTTTTAAAATTGTTTATTAGTTTATACTTTTTTCAATTAGAATCTAAACAAAAATATTTTAAAACCAATTCACCCCTCCTATGGGGGTGCCATAGTCTCCCAAGATTTCTTACTTTCAAACTCTTGAGAATGGTCACTATGGATTATAAATATTATGATCTAGTGCATTTTTTAGTATGCATGGCAAATTATTTGAATTCATTGAAGTATTCATTAAATGTGTTATTTTTTTTTTTTTTTTGAATTAAGTGTAATTTTTCTTAAT
>NW_021379482.1:0-1145 GCF_001605985.2 Dendrobium catenatum | reverse complement strand
AAATTCCCTCGGAACCTAATCTCGTTAAAACTCTCTATCGTCGTCATCACACAAACACTTAAAAATAAATAGATCGATGACGCAGAGAGGCCGGGATCACACATCCAAAATGGAATTTTCGGAGCCCACATGGGTTCAGGGAAGTTTTCTTCTCCCTTGTCCTTTATTTTGTTGTTTCTCTGTCTCCCTTCTTGTTTTTGCTTTTTGTGATCTAAATCTCACTTCTTTGTATCCTAGGTTGTTGGGCTTTTGTTGTTGTACCCCTCCGATTTTTATCAATAAAATGTTTTTTTTAGGTACTTAAATGACGAGCTAATGTTTCATAATTAAGGGAATCAATAAGAGTCATTTGTTATAGTATTTTAAATTTTGGCTATATTTTATAGGGAATGAAACTCTTAAAAACTTATAAATAGGCCACTCTTTATATGTAATAGAGAGGAGTTAGGGGATTAGGGGCTTGACATTTAAATTGAAGTTCAAGGGAGTTTTGAGGCTATGAGGATCCTAACGCACCACCAAATCATTACCTTCGGGCTACCACTCGACAATTGTCGTTAAGCATTCGTTGGCGAACCAATATGATTTTCAACCCAACATCACGCGACTATGGTCCTTAGACCACTATCACCCCACTACACTCCTCGCACCATTGTCGTCTGGCTATGGTTCTATTGGCATTCGTTTGCCCATTGACTACAATCCTTCAACCTCTATCACCTTCCAACTACGATCCTCTAATCTCTATCCCTTGCTAATTACAATCCTCGAAAACACCATTGTTTGATTATGGACCTTCTTACCTCTATCATTCGCCGGCTATAATTCTCCAACCTTTTACGCATGCTGACAACAGTCTTCTGACCATTGTCACATGATTACAGTCATCCACAAATTTACAATCTACCTATAAGCAGTCTAAGACAGATTAATATAGTTAAATCCCTGTAATTAGTTTTATTACACTAATCCTATGTAATCTACTATATAATGGGTCCTACACCCGTGATAATAAGATAACAGTTTATTTTCCTTTCATTCTACTGTTCCCTCCTTCTTCATTTCACGAGCGTCCGTCTTCTTCCTCTCTTCTTGGTTCTTGCCTTCACTACCGACCTACAATCTCCTAACCAATGTCACTTGGA
>NW_021379481.1:0-396 GCF_001605985.2 Dendrobium catenatum | reverse complement strand
CCTTCATCTTCTGTGCTTTTCTTTCTTCAGCTTTTTCTTCAAATCCATCATCAATCATCTTCATTCTAGCAACACGCCTGGCTTTGTATACCTGTAAATGAATTTGATCAATGAAGTTGCAGAACTCAATGCAGGAGAAGTTTGCAATATTTTGATTCAGCAAAGTGCGGTAGTGTTTATATGAGTAGGGAGTTTGAACTCACATTAAACAAACAGGAACAAAAAGAGTTTAATGAAAAAGCAGGGGCAGATCCCTCTTTAGCTCAGGAGAGATTATTCTGTGCGGCGTCCGAATACATCTGGAGGCAAATTCTGACGTGTCACGTCACCTGGTGCACTGGGGTCTGGGTGATGTAGTGTGTCCGAATTCGCCTCTGGATGCATTCAGACGCCGAA
>NW_021379480.1:0-201 GCF_001605985.2 Dendrobium catenatum | reverse complement strand
TGTACCGAGAAAATACCGAGTTTTTTTGCGAAAATTTGGCTCCGACCGGACGTTCCTCTACGTCCTTGCACCGGATGTAATAAAAGTTCCTTATCAAGACATTTATTTTGACTATAAATTCGTTTGAAGTCACAGCTCATTTTATTCAAATTTTAATTTTAACCTAATTACTATATCAATATTCACACCCATCAAATGAAT
>NW_021379479.1:0-305 GCF_001605985.2 Dendrobium catenatum | reverse complement strand
TCGTTGTAACAGGGAGGAGACCACCACTCCCACACAACTTCTGTCCATGTTCAGAGCAGGATTGAGAGAAGACCTTAGAAATAAGCTCTTTGCTAGAGGGATAAATACGTATGAAGCTGCCTGTAGTCTTGTACTAAACTTGGAAGAGTCTAGAAGCCACACCACCAAGACTCAAGACTCTAGACCCAACCCTTTTAAGTCTTCCCCTAGCCAACCGTACAACAAACCCACTGGACCTTCTGGTAGTCGGCCTGCTCCTAGCCAAGCTCAACCTCGATCAGACTATAAAGGGAAAACACCAGAAC
>NW_021379478.1:0-253 GCF_001605985.2 Dendrobium catenatum | reverse complement strand
TCGGCCTGGACGATACGTGTATCGGCCAGGACGAAAAGCTCAAAATAGAAATAGGTAGCCGCCATAGACAGTTAAGGTATACTGTATTTTTAAATTATCGGCCAGGACGATTCAATAATCTGCCTGGACGAAATTACCAAATTATGCCTTAATTGATCAAGAAATCAAGGGAGTAATTAAGGATGATTGATACGATCATATAGTTCTGGACGATCTCAGGATCGGCCAGGATGATCCATTCAAAATCCTTAAG
>NW_021379477.1:0-296 GCF_001605985.2 Dendrobium catenatum | reverse complement strand
ACTAGAAAGAAACCCAACTAGGTCTAGTGATCTCATTCAAAAATGAGGTCAATAGTAGCATGTGGCCCGTCATTCTTATACCATATAATTTACATCCTTGGAAATGTATGTCTTCTTAGTTTATGTTTATGACACTATTAATTCCTTGTCCAGTTGCTCCTAGGAAAGAAATATAAGTGTATTTAAAACCCCTTATGTAAGAATTAAATGACTTATGGGTGAATGGTATCAAAATGAATTATTCTATAAGTAGGAACACCTTTCAAATGCATGCTGCTTATTTATATACTATAAAT
>NW_021379476.1:0-233 GCF_001605985.2 Dendrobium catenatum | reverse complement strand
TAGATTGTGATGTGATATGTTTTAGTTATGTGTTAGTGTTATTTTATGTTTTAGCTTTATGTTTTATGTAGTATTGATATTAAATTTCACTAATTATAATATTCTCTTTTATGATATTAATATAAGTTATCTTATCTTGGTTTTAATCTTATTTTGAAATATGTGTTAGCATATATGACAATCTTTAAAATTTTTGATCTTAAGAATGCTATACCTTGACGCGCAACTTAAAA
>NW_021379475.1:0-329 GCF_001605985.2 Dendrobium catenatum | reverse complement strand
CCTCCGTTCAATTTTCAAACATAGATGACTAGATGAGCTAGAGTGTTTAACACTAAACATGACGATTATTTAACCAAGTAGCTAGGAGAAAGAAGAGATTTGTATGCAACCCTACCAAAGTTCAATATGGAATGGGAAGATAAAAGGGAGAGGTTAACAAATATAAAAATAAAAGTAACACCTTCTTTACTAATGTTGAAGTCAAGAGTATATTTTTGAGGACTTTACATTCCTTAAATACAAACTTCCAATTAGTAATTTGCAATCGATTAGCCTTTACTCATCTGGTTCTTTATCTTTTATGAAATTAAATACATGTATGCATGCAT
>NW_021379474.1:0-265 GCF_001605985.2 Dendrobium catenatum | reverse complement strand
TATTACTGATTTTTAATGATTATTTAAGTTAAATAGAAATTGTCTTTGTTTACACCAAAATTATGAGGTTTATTTCATTCTTTTTGAGGCTAATTTAGTAGTCTTGTAAGTCCGGATTATCCAATAGTTACCTATTTAAGTTTGATTATTCGCTGTTGAATTTTTTTTTTAATTTAATCTATAAATTGCTGATTTATAAAGTGTATAATTTAATTTATATTTATACTTTTAATTATTTATTTAAATACTTAATTAATTTTAATTG
>NW_021379473.1:0-210 GCF_001605985.2 Dendrobium catenatum | reverse complement strand
TTTGTGAGTCCCTCATATTCAACACGTTGAAAGAATCTGCCATGGATCCCATTGATCCAAACCCCGGGCATTAATTTCTTTGAGATGTCAATTCTGACACATATACGTGCAAAGGAGGACCTTCCCCAACTGCTAGTGTGCAAATCCATCCATAGCGGCTCTCCAAGAGCATTGGCAATACGAGTTATGTTCTTAATGTCCCAATAGATT
>NW_021379472.1:0-419 GCF_001605985.2 Dendrobium catenatum | reverse complement strand
TGAAGCTCGAACTTGAGCTCGACTTGTGAGCTCGATAAGCTTGACTCGTTAACCCATAAACGAGTCTAGCTCGAGCCTGCTCGGCTTACTTACACCCCTAGGTTCTTATGATGATCATTTTATTGTTTTTAGGTGAAAATATAATTTAACAAATAATAATTTCATAAACCATCAAATTTTAGGTAGGTTTAATGAACTTGATGTAGTTTAAATTAATTTTTTATTTTTAATTACATCCATTCAATCGAATAACTTATTTAGCAAAAATTTATGTAGTTCTTAACATGGTTTAAAATTGCGTAATATGAGGCTCGCCTTGAGGTCCGCCTTTGCGCAATTCTAGTAAAAAGCGCCTCAATGCTTACGTCTCGAGTTTTTTTTATGAGACTTGCGCCTCAACTTGGTTGAGGCCCGCCTCG
>NW_021379471.1:0-253 GCF_001605985.2 Dendrobium catenatum | reverse complement strand
GGATTTGGATGCGCCAAATTGCATAGTTATCGGTGGTGAGAGAGTGTGATATGAGGTTCTTGATGTTGGAGATGGGGAACTTGAGCGGCATCGATATGTCTAGGTCGGTGGTTGTGTGACTGGAGAGAATTGAAGGAGAGGGAGGGATGGAGACGACTGAATCTTGATCCCCCATTGATGGCTCTTGATTCCATATGAGAATGGCAGCAAAATGGCCACTGAGCTGAGAAATAGAGAGAGAGAGAGAGAGAGA
>NW_021379470.1:0-211 GCF_001605985.2 Dendrobium catenatum | reverse complement strand
CCTAGCCTATATCCTTAAGTAATTCTAAACCAAAAGCAAAATAATATACAATAGTAATGCTGCGATCAGCCATCTTATCTTAGACTAATGATCTCGATGATTTTTTAAAAAAAATGATCTCGATGATTTCAAACCTATAACATGCTCTGGATGAGGCATCTATAAAATCAAAATCAGATTACACCAAACGTGTCTATCGGTTAACTACTAG
>NW_021379469.1:0-242 GCF_001605985.2 Dendrobium catenatum | reverse complement strand
CTTATCGCTATTTACTTTTGCATGCACTTAATTTTTTTTAATATTTTCTTGGTGAAATTTGTGAAAGAAAAGGATTCTATTTTTACACGTTGAGTTGAATTTATTTGCCTTCGTAGTAGTTCAAATCTTCATGTTAAAAATTTAAAAACATCAAAAAAATTAGAACTCTTGCTTAGGGTTTATTTATTGCTACAAAGTTTTCACAAATCACTCCCCTCTTGTCCATCTAGTTATTTCAACCA
>NW_021379468.1:0-215 GCF_001605985.2 Dendrobium catenatum | reverse complement strand
AGTACGATCAGACAAATTTAAATTATCTATATGACTTATTAGAAAAAATGGCCAAATTATACAACATGATCAAGATCTTACTAGATGATCTTAAGAAAAAACATTCGTCCCAAGGAGTCATTTGTACGACTCTTGACCAAACTGATCGTACAGTATGAATAGGTGTTTGTATAGTACGATATGTCAATTAATATTGTACCAGTTGATTTGAATTT
>NW_021379467.1:0-260 GCF_001605985.2 Dendrobium catenatum | reverse complement strand
TGAAGGTATTTTCATTTCTTCTCTCGGTGACTAATAAATGACATCGACGCCTGACTCTCGACATCCTAATACTAATCATTTTAAGAACAAATTCTAGTTAAATGACTTATTATTTTTATTTTTTTTAAATAATACTTAATTTAATTTTTATACACTATTTTTAAAATATAAAAACTATAATACCGTGTCCAACCCGTATCCGTGTCCTATATTTTCTAACGTGTCCCGTGTCCGTGTCCGTGTCTGTGTCGTGTCGTATC
>NW_021379466.1:0-856 GCF_001605985.2 Dendrobium catenatum | reverse complement strand
AAGTGGGTATTTGTTTTAGGGAGATTAATTATATTTAACATCATTATATTTGATTTAGTGATCATATAAATCTAAAATTTGTAACTTTTTTTTAATCTAAAAAATTCTAAAGTGAGAGTTTATTATGATGTAAATGATGTTACAATTCAAATTATTGATAAGAACTTCAAAAGCATTTAACAAATTGGTCGGTTTACTCTAGGGTTGTTAAAATGGGTTTTTAGGTATTGTGGGCACGGGTAAGGGCGATGCGAGCACAAGCGTGGGCGGTATGAGCTCGAGTGCTGAGTCTAGTTCTACTGTGTGCACGAAATCCAAGGATCCGGGTCATTTAGGACTAATTTTGATTTTATGGTTAAAGCTGGCTTGATTTTAGAAATGGGTCAGGAAATCAAACATGAACCGACCCATTTAGTAAATGGGTTGACCTAAACTCAGAATTTTTTGGGTCGGATCAAATATTGACACCCCTAGCTGACCCATACAACATATATTCCATAGTTAATGGATGTATTAGTCTACTAATTTGAATTAGTTCAAAATCAACTTGAATTATCTCTAGTCAATTTATGAATTGTATGTTAAGATCATAGATTTAGATAGGTCTTGTTGCGTCCCATAGTATTCGAGGCGGTAGAGAAGTATAAAATTTAACTTCTTAACTTTGTACGAAGATCCAGAATGCAATCAGATAAAAAGAGATTGTGCTTCATTTATAAGAGACACCAAAATTTTTATGTAGAAAACCCCTAAAAATGGGGAAAAACCACAGAGCCTAGCCCAATTTGAATGAATCCACTAATATTTGCAGTTGATTATAAATGAGGCCCTTCATTGGAGGGAAGGCTTTGGCTTG
>NW_021379465.1:0-205 GCF_001605985.2 Dendrobium catenatum | reverse complement strand
TTTCTATATTTTCAGATTCATCAAATACAACATGTGTGGTCTCCTCAATTACCAAAGTTCTTTTATTGAATACTCCATAAGATTCTCCATAATATTTTCAGATTTATCAATCTTTTGAGTATCTAACAAAAATTTCTTCATCTGATTTTGGATCAAATTTTTCTAATGCAGATTTTCTATTGTTATTAATGAATACCTTGTAACC
>NW_021379464.1:0-221 GCF_001605985.2 Dendrobium catenatum | reverse complement strand
AATTCACCTCATAAACCTTGTTTTTGAGATTGCAATACTCCATTTCCGAAAGACTACCTTCTGTAGCTTCTTTGTTCTGGAGTTCCAAGATTTCCACCATTAGTTCCTCTTTTTTCTTGTTAAGATCTTTATGTTTAGCTTTGCTCCAATAGAATAGAGATTTCAAAGATCTTTGAAATTTCTTATTAAGCACTTGAGAGCTATCACCTTCATAGTTTTTA
>NW_021379463.1:0-306 GCF_001605985.2 Dendrobium catenatum | reverse complement strand
TCAAGTTGAGAGAAGTGACCGGGTCATTCCCACTATCATTATTCCATATTTTCTTCACAATAGCAGCAGCCCCGTGGTAAGAAAACCACACATCTTCATAACGAATCCCTCTACTATAAGTCTCCAAAGGTTTACAGATTTCCAAAATAATAAGACAATGGTCCGAGGCTATCCTTGAAAGGTGTTTCACCTTAGCAAGAAGAATAGAATTCAAAGCAGTGGAATTAATATGACACCTGTCCAATTTCTCTAAAATCCGAGCCCCTCCAGATTTATTATTGCACCAAGTGTACTTGGGACCCATAG
>NW_021379462.1:0-722 GCF_001605985.2 Dendrobium catenatum | reverse complement strand
TCACTAAAATAGTCATCATATAAGTACTATTAATCAGTAGAGAAATCATATAAACTGGTAATACTAAAACATCGGTAAAGACTGTCAAAATAATATCAATGTAGTAAAATTATATAGGAGTGTATACATACTATCCAAGTATTCTATATCACTATCAAATCAGTATATGACATGCTCAGTATGTCACATACTTAGTATTTATTTATAATGAATTAGTAGTATCAAATAGTATCAGTATTTATATCAGTAACATTAACAATCTAGTGGCATGAGTGGTAAAATAATATAGTAATAATAAATCCATACAATAATAATAAATTTATATAGGAATAATGCCTACTAACATGCATTTTAGTTTACACACTAAATAAGTAAGAACTCCCAGCTTAATCATTATTTTTCCAGTACTAGTAAACTATTGGCTTAATAGTTATCACTCTTTGCCCTCCAGCACAATTATCATATTCTTATAACTCCTAATTAGTGAATTACGTGAATTAATAGAGGATAATACTACATCACAATATTTAAAGGAAAGCCTGTTGGCTCACCATCCTAAATAGGTCAATCATACTCCAACCAATGTCAGTGAATAACCAGTCTTTATTTATTTTTTCCCACACACATATTATTATCATAGTACTACAATAGTAATAGCGATTAGCTATTACTCAATCACAAATCCACATTCATTTTCAATGCTTGTATTAATAATATGCTCA
>NW_021379461.1:0-291 GCF_001605985.2 Dendrobium catenatum | reverse complement strand
CAAACATCCGGGAGTTCTTCGAGGGCGACTTTAGACCATCGATTTAGGGAGGCTGAAGATCAGGCTGCCTATCATCGCTACAAAGAGAGTAGCATCACCCTGTCCCGGATAATCAATCCAGCATATCTCTCATACCCGGTAATGGACCTTTTTGCCCACACCTCTCTTTGTTTTATACTCACTCTCGCCTTCCCTTTCTCTTCCAAACTTCTCGCTGAATTTTTTGCCAACCTACGCATTAACCACACCTTCACAGTCATGACCTCCTATGTGAATCGACGCCCTATCGAA
>NW_021379460.1:0-2821 GCF_001605985.2 Dendrobium catenatum | reverse complement strand
ACTAATGCTTCATTTAAGACGACTTTCTTACTGCTTATTATAGCAGTTTTTTAATACAAATTTTTTAATTTTTTATTTAAAAACTGCTTTATAAAACAGCAATAAAGCCGTTCCAAATGAAGCATAAAAGAATAGAATCTATTATGAATCATAACAAATAAATTCTTGATTTTAGGATGGAGTTTCTCCATAAAATACATTTTTTTCTATAATTAGTAGTGTATTTGATAGTGATATAGTCATAAAAAATCTTTTTTGTGATTAAAAATTAGAGGTGTGGAGGTGATTTATCATGGGAATCTAAGGATATGTATAATTAAGGTGGACATTAAATTATGACAGTGAATAAGTGATAAGACTCTTATTTAGATATTTGGGATTTTGATCAAAAGAGTAGAGATTATTACGTGTGGAGTCCGAACCCAAAGAACCGTACGGTTGTATAACTGTGAACAGTAAAAGCGTAGTTATTGTTCACCACTATGTTTTATTGTTCACAGTCACAAAATTGAACGATTATCTGGATCCGTACTCCACACGTAATAATCTCTCCAAAAAGAGTATGATGATTTGACTTCTTACATTTTTAAAGTAGTAAATAACTTAATTTCTTCTCCTTTATTGTGTGGACGGTCTTTTTAAGATTTTGCCTTTAGCTTCCACTACTAGGCCTTCTTTTCCTTTGGCCTTCTTCCTTTTCTATAACTTGAATGGCTAAGATGACTACACAAGAAGAACAAGTAATGGGGATGGTATTCCACTTCACTAGTGACTTCACCTATGTAGCTTTTTATCTAAGCATAACTACTTTTAGTCACTTTAAATCAACTAAACAAGAGGTTCAACATTCCAAAAGAGTTATGTTTTCTAACTTCAATTATTAATGGATAAGGTAAAGACTACACGATTTCTTTGAGCACTATTTCAAATAAGGGTTAGATTTGTTACCATCATACTAACTGTAAATACTTACTTGGCCTGGAGAGGTGTAAAATGGATGTTCAATAGGTTCAAGATGACTTGGTTTGGGTTACAGTTATTGTCGTCCTTTCACTAACTTTTGGGGCATAACAACTCATATGAATCATTAGGTTTCCATCCTTCAATAAAGCCTTGAAGAATGTATATTACTAGGGGTGTCGAAATGGGTTTTGGGTCGAGTTTGAGTTCAATCCAAAATTAGCCCATCTTGGACTGCTCCAACCTGAACACGACCCGATTACACAAACATGTTAGAAATTGAACTCGGACCCGACCCGATACACGGACCCGGGTGAGCGCAATGTACACGATGTTTAGCGCAGAAGGAGGGTTGAGCGGATTTGCCAATGCACGCAGTGCGGACGAGAGGTGCAAGCCTGCGGGACGCGGGTCATTTCTAGGTTAGCAGGTTGACTCGGAGCTAACCCTAATTTTCAAATGATTCGGGAATTAGAACCCGAATCCGACCCTTTGTTAAACGGGTCGACCCAACTGAATTTTTTGGGTTAGGTTCGGGTAAAATTTTTAAGTCGATTCACAAATTGACACCCATATTTATCAAATTAAAAAAGCAGTTGTAGAATTTGACCACTCTTTATCTTGCTAACACAAAATCCCTTACGGGGTAGAACTGAGGACATGGAGAAGATGCTTATTTCCCGGTGAATTAACACCAATGAGTTATTATATATATATTTTAAAATATCATCAAAACCCAATGTTCAAGGTTGAATTTGATGACGATTCCATGCCTCTACTAAAGCTACCTCTTAGGAAATAAGTAAGCTAAGGATGAAGAAAAGTTCATTTAAGGCATTAGGGTTTGAGGAGAGAGCACTAGTAATAAGGTGTCCTTAAGAAAATGATAAAGGAGTATTGGAGTAATGCAAGTGTCATGTTTAGAATGAGCTGGAAGTGTAATACACATCATATGGGCCTTTTCTCTCTAAAAAAGTGATACATTCTAAGGATAATTTTTTAGAAAAGAAGCTCCAGCCCACAGCATACCAAATTTGGGCTTCTAAATGGGCCTCTATTGCAATGGCCAATTTACAATATTTTTTGGCCTTGCCATTAGGTGGACCTCACTTAATAGATTTGGAATTTTGGAATTTACAGGATAGTCATTTGTTTGGGATGTTTCGTTGGAAGTAAAAAAAGGTGTGAAGTATTTCAAATGCAGAAATTTTGATAATATTGATATTTTGTTGGATTATAGAAGAATGCAAAATAAAGTAAAGTAAATGTGATATAAATTCTTTTGGTTAATTTTTGAGGTAAATTAAATTTGCACAGTTTTGAGGGTGAATCATTTACATCGTAACCAAGCTCACTTGATCGTCTGCCATCACCTGTCGGCCACCACAGTCAGTGGCCACCGCCATCGCCAACACCTGCCGGCCACCATCACTATCAACGACTATCAGTATCTTTGAACTTTAGACTACATTTATTTTACTATAAATTAAACAAAAAAATATTTACTTTTATTTAGTTTAAAGTTTAAACTCAATCAAATAAAAAAAAAAGTGTCTTCTCAGCACAAAATTTTCTTGAAAGCAACGAGAAAACAATGGCCAAATTGAATCACAGTTGTTATTTGAAACACAAAGCATTAAAAAAAGTAATCCCAAATAGATCCTTAATGTTATTCCAACTCATTTTTTACTTTTTTTAATGAAAAATGAATCGTTAAAATAAGACAATTGATTTTCTTTTTAATATCATAGGGTGGCATTTATAGCATTTTATGCCAAGCAAAATGTTGGGAATTTCAACTAATTTAATGAATTTTTTTAGATGTGAAATTAAGGAAATGAATTTTGAAATTCTAAAGAAC
>NW_021379459.1:0-1253 GCF_001605985.2 Dendrobium catenatum | reverse complement strand
ACCAAAGTGACTCTCCTTTTGCCCCAACAGCAAGGCGGAGAAGCTTTTACAAAAACCACTCTTCCACGAATCCCCAGTGTGGTAGAGAACCATCATCCTTTCACACCCTCCAAGTGTCGGCAGAGAACCATCATCCTTTCACACCCTCCAAGTGTAGGCAGAGTACCTTCATCATATCACACACTCCAAGTGTTGGCAGAGTACCATCATTCTTTCATACCCTCCAAGTGTCAGCAGAGTACCGTCGTCCTTTCACACCCTCCAAGTGATGGATGAGTACCAGATCTTCTTCAAATATCTTCTCACGAGCAACTAGAAATACAAGACAAAGAGTGATAATAAAAATCACAATGAGATTCTTACCTTTGAGTAACCTTGTGAATCCTTCACACTCCACTTGCAAGAAATCTCACTTAAACACTCTCTCACACTCTCTCTTCCAATTGCAATTGAAAAATCATGAAAATAAGATTTTTTCACATCAGGTTTAGTGGACTTTTTATATCAAATACACAAAAAACCATCAAAAATTTAAAATCTTTAATTTTGAGTGTACACGATCGTATAATATGATTGAAAGTTTGTACATACGAATAATTCAAAAAATTGTTGCATACAAACCTATGGAGAATCAATATAAAATGAATTCATACATGATCATCACCCAGTTTGAACTGAGTTCGTCTGGTACGAATAGTTAGAAAAATTTTCACCTTCATCAAGGTGAAGAGTGACACAACAATTTCGTACCCTGGATGTCGTACGTATGATGACGACATTATATGTTAAGATCAGTTACAAAAATTTTCAAGTTCCTCGGGACAAAAAACCCATCCAATTCATACCTTGGAAGGTGTATGTATGATGACAACATCCTACGGTACGAACTATTCAGAAAATTTTCAAGTTTGTATGGATGAAAGGTCGGGACAAAAAGGGACGCATTCAATTTATACTCTGGAAGGTATATATAAATGGTATATCATACAGTACAATCCATACTCAGAAAAATTTTCTCTAATCTATTCATTTGATTGCACGAAGGGGAAACAACTGATCAGATCATCCCATAGAAAAGGATATCGTACAGTACCATCAGTTAAAAAATTTTAGATTTTAAACTCTCTACTAATGTGTGTGTGCTCAGTGTTGCAAATCTATTTTCATGACTTATATTTTGATGATTGACAAACATTATTGATTCTCTTGGACTGTATGTTACTTCTAACTTTTCAGGAATCAAAGATCAGACG
>NW_021379458.1:0-327 GCF_001605985.2 Dendrobium catenatum | reverse complement strand
GAGAGAGAGAGAACGAGAGAGAGAGAGAAGGAAGAAATCAACCTACCTCCTCTGTCCGATCCGACGCCCAGCTCGCCGACACCTTCCCCCTTCCTCTCCAACCAAATCCCGTCATCTCCACGCCTCCTCCCTCCGATTTCCCCTTCCTATCAAACAGGAAGTTACGACATTTCAGTCGGACGCAAGAACGGGAGCAAGCTGGCCGTGAAGGTAAACTTCTCCCCTTCGCGTGCTTCTTCGGCCAAAACTCCAAAACAGAGAACTTAATTCTCTGTTAAGCTTTTTTAAGTGATGTACTTTTTTTAATTAATTATAATTAATTAGATT
>NW_021379457.1:0-229 GCF_001605985.2 Dendrobium catenatum | reverse complement strand
CACCCTAAAGGCTATACTAAGTGCAGAAAATTCGTGGACAGCAAATGTCTAAGTGGCCTAGACTATTATGGATGTAAATGTAACGATGGCAGCAACTAAATACTGAAATATGCTCATGTAACATGCAGAAACTGCTGCAGAAATTTTAGGACAGCAAAATGAAAACAGAAAATAAAACTACCTAGGTGATGTTATGCATGCAAACGACTAAAGCAAGCTAAAGTAGACT
>NW_021379456.1:0-772 GCF_001605985.2 Dendrobium catenatum | reverse complement strand
CTGTATTTATTTATTTGTTAGTTACATGGTCTAATAGGATCCACAATAAGACAATTTTTTACCTCTTTTTTAGGCTTCAATTTTCTCATTTAATGACATTAATTGTCTTCAAAATTTGATATGGCTCCTACAAGAGATAATGATTGATGCAACAACATATTCTTGACGTGACAACATTGAGTCCATGATGAAAGAAATCCCCCAAAAATTATCATTTTTTTTGTATGATTTTCTTATTGGTTTCTACATTTCTTAGTATTTTAGTTTTAAATTTTTTGCTAGATGATCATGTGTATTTCATATCTTTTCCAAAGATTTTCTTCATAAAATTCTTTCATTTTAATTTCTTAAGAAAATGTTGGTTTTCAAATGTTCTAATAATTATATTGTTTCTTGTTGAATTCATTCTTTGATCACACTTATTGTAAAAAAAATTCAAAACTTCTTATTAACTTTATACATAGCTCTTGAGCTATGTTAATGATTTTTTCATGATAAAAATAGTTTTGTTTGATAGAGTAAGAAATTCATCAAAATTTTATAAATTTGTTATTTTTCACTACAGGAAAATCACTCATTGCTGGCGGTTACCATTAGTTTTCCGGCGGCATTAATTTACAGAATGGCCGATTAATTAGACCGCCGGTAAAAATCGGTGGTCACACCACCGGTTAAGCCGCCGTTATTACCGGGGGTCAGAGAACCGTCGGTAATTGATGAATTTCCTGTAGATTTTAATTCTAAACTTCAATAATTTATTTATTTAGACTTG
>NW_021379455.1:0-221 GCF_001605985.2 Dendrobium catenatum | reverse complement strand
GTGGGAAACTATGCACTTTCAAATATATCATTTCAAGATATAATAGAGGTAAAATATCAAATGAATAGTCATGCTGAATGCTGCAAAATCAGGTCGTTATAGTAGTGATCGATTTACTTTACCTTATTTGATCTCATACGTATACGAAAGCAAGAAAAATAGAGACTAAGGCACATAATTTTATATGAAATACCTAAAATAGAGATTATAGAGTGTTGCTC
>NW_021379454.1:0-275 GCF_001605985.2 Dendrobium catenatum | reverse complement strand
TTTTAAAATAAAGGAATAACTTATATGGTCTAAGTCAATTAATTATTTGTTTGTCTACTTTATGAAGTATAAATAATGTTTATTTGAACTATGATCTAGGGTTTTATTATTATCCAAAATTTACATAATTTTTAATTATCATTTTTACTAAGATTAATTAAATAATGAAAATATAAGAATTAAAGAAAATTATAATAAGCATGAGGGGAATTTTTATAAAATATAAATAAAAGGATATAAACAATAATTAACACTACACATGTTTTCATATGAAT
>NW_021379453.1:0-250 GCF_001605985.2 Dendrobium catenatum | reverse complement strand
CAGGATTACTTGACGGATATCAAGAAACTCGTCGATCAAATAACCGCCGCCGGGTCTACTTTGGACACTGAGGACATCATCATCTACATTCTAAACGGTCTACCGCAATCCTATCAGTCCTTCAAGACGTCCATCCGCTACCTGCCATCTCCTCTGTCGCTAGATAGCTTCTACGCAATGCTTATCACTGAAGAGATTCATCTGCGCGCGGATAGCCAGCGATACTCGTCTCTTCCCGATCCAAACACTG
>NW_021379452.1:0-223 GCF_001605985.2 Dendrobium catenatum | reverse complement strand
AAACTTTAACCATCAAATTTCCCTTAAACCTTTCAACTGACCAGAACCTTAAGCAACTTTAACAAATTTCCCTCTATAGGACATATCAAAACCACACAGCCTTTGCACCCACTTTAGATGGTTTTGCTAGGACAACCAACTCTTGTTTTAGGCTAGGCCGGTGTTTACTTTTCTGTAGTTGTGTGTCGTATTTTTCATGGTTTTCACTGCATGCTGTTTATTA
>NW_021379451.1:0-395 GCF_001605985.2 Dendrobium catenatum | reverse complement strand
GTAGAGCTCGACGGGTAGTAGAGGTCGAATGGACCATAGTCGGTAGGCGACTGTACTATGGTCCAAATATCGCTGTTGTCGGTGCTACAAATGTCTAACGGTAATGGTTTAGCGGAGGTCCAACAATGATTGGTAGGCGGAGTTCTAGTTGCAACGATTGGTATGAGGTCTGGCGGTGTCAACTAGGTGGGCATCTAACAAACAACCAGCTTGTGAAAGTTCAACACAATGACTGGTCAATGAGGGTTCGCAGGTGGCGGTTCCTTAGTGGAGCTCCGAGATTCTTCATATCTTAGAGGTCTCTTGATCTTTAGCCCAAGGTTGAATCCTCCAAAGGTCCCCTCATGCAGGGAGAGGAGTTTATTTATATATTTTGGGAGTGACATACTCCGCAA
>NW_021379450.1:0-2594 GCF_001605985.2 Dendrobium catenatum | reverse complement strand
GGTTTGACCAAACCACTATAAATTTGGTGTGTTCTTTCTAATTATTGCTTCAGCATTACTTTCTTCTACACTTGATTTCTGTGGTGATTTTGGTTTGAGTTTTATCTTTGGTTTTAAAGTTATCCAATTCACCTCTCTCTTTGTATGCCTTGGGTCAGTTCATAAGGGTTTAACATCCCTAACAAACTTTCAAGTGGTATCAGAGCAGGTTTCATAAAATAAGTTTTTAAGAGCTTTTGAATTTCGATCCATGACTAATTTTTGAAGTCATAATATTGCGGAAGGTTATTCAATCACCAGACCACCTTTGTTTGAAAATATCTTATTTGATTTTTAGAAAATTAACATGTCTATTTTTTTGCAATCAATTTATTTTCGCATGTGGCATATGATTTTAACTGGTTATTCATTACCGTCACATATTTTAGATGGAATTAAAACTAACATTCCTTTTAGTAAATGGAATAGAGATGAACGAATCGATGCTCAATTGAATGCAAAATCTTTAAATTTCTTTTTCTGTGCTTTAAATTTTGAAGATTTTATGTTAGTATCCACGTGCACTACTGGTAAGGAAATTTGAGATAAACTACACACCATATATAAAGGCACTAATGAAATTAAGCAATCTAAGTTGAATATGTTAATGCATGATTATGAACTATTTTTCATGAAACCTTATGAGATGATTTTAGACATGTATACTAGGTTTATACAAATTGTGACATCATTGCATGCTTTAGAAAAAGAATTTTCAAATTTTGAAAAAGTTAACAAAATTCTTCATTGTCTACTGGATAAGTTTAATGCTAAAGTAGTTGCTATTTGTGAATCAAAAGATTTGAATGAATATTCTATTGATAATTTCATTGTCTCACTCATTGCCTACGAGAAAAGTTTGGGTCAAAGACTTTTGGATGCAGGTGAAAGAATTGTGTTAAAAGCTGAAGATACAAAAAGGTAGCTTTATTGGTGACGAATGCAATGACTTGACAAGCAAATCATAAAGCTCACCAAAGCATAAGAATCAACAAAAGTGAAATAAAGATAAAAATGATAAGAATGTTAATATTTATTCTGATATTATTTGTTTTGGATGTAGGGAGCCTGGACATATGAAAAATTAGTGCCCTAATTTTAAAACTCTTCCTGCAAAAGAAAAGGGCAAAGCAAAGCAAAGTATAAACTAGGGAAATAATGAAAAGCAAAAAATTTCTTGGGCAAATCTTGTTTCTGAATCATCTAATCAGGAGCAAGATGATGCTTAAATTATTTTGTGAGTTTTATGTTTTGTTTGTTCTATTATTTTTGTGTTTTTGTGTTTTAGTTTTATTTTATTTTATTTTTTTCTTACTATTCTTTTTTTTTGTTAAATTTTTATGTGTCTTTTCTCTGATCAACACACACATCATCTTTCTAAAAATGAAAAACTTACCTCCTCTTTTCTCTTGAATTCTTATGAAAATTGTGTTTGACTTCTCTAAAAACAGTCAAAGGAAGGAAACTCAATATTTTGACTCTTAATCTCTGTTTCCTAAAAGAGGTTATTCTACTTTTGATTTAAAATCTTCATCATATTTTAAATTGGATTTTGAAACTGAACTTTTTTCATCTCCATACATTTTATCTATCGCATAGGAATCCTTGCAAGATTGTTGAATCTACCTCATAATTTTCCTAATCAAGTAGTTCAATGTGTCAATAGAATGGGTTTACTTTTATTTTTAAAATTTTAGAAAGGTAGCATATTAAAAAAAATGGCCAATGATGCCAAATCAAAAAAAAAAGTGGCCAATGACGCCAAATCAAAAGATGCGTAATGACGCCAAATTGAGAAAGATACACAAAGTGTATCAAAAGAAAAAGATGCGCAAAGTGCGCCAAAAACCTGACAAGAGGCATAAAATGAGCCCACAATGAGTATGCTTACTTTTTATGTTTTATTCAAAGCTTAAGAAAACTCTTGATATTTTCGATACTTGATTTTGAAATCTTGATTCCTGATTCAATAATTCATGCATTAATCTTCTATTAGATATATTTTATGGAAGGAGTTTTTCAAAATGATTGTTTATATCTCTAATTTATTTCATGATTTAGATATTGAATTAATACGTTTTTAAACATTTAAAAGAACTTGAGTTTGGATTATCAAATTCTGAATTTCTAACATTTTTTTGCTATGCGTTGTCAATACAATTCTACTAAGTTTTTTATTAAAACCAAGAGGCAACTTTATCATTTTATGAATATTTATTTTATTCACTAGATCAGGGATTATTTCTATCTTTTAATCATTTTGTTTTTGTTCCCCTTCTCTTTTTGATAATGTCAAAGGGGGAGAAAGCACTGTTGTTGAATTTTTGTACTGTTGTCAAATTTGTATATTTTTTTTTCTTTCAAAAAAATTAAAAACAATAAAAATATTTTTATCTCCCCTATTTTTAAAGTGTTATTCTAGTGAGGGGGAGATTGGGAGAAAATATTCCTTTTTGAAAATTCAAATTGTAGTGTTTGCCATCATCAAAAAGGGGGAGATTATTGCGGATCTGTTTTCATGATTTATGATTTTGATGATAGAAAACACTCTTATT
>NW_021379449.1:0-1531 GCF_001605985.2 Dendrobium catenatum | reverse complement strand
TGTGGTTGTAATGTTTAAGAATAATCAATTAATTTTAGCAAATTTTCTCAAAATGAGAAAGTTGCCTCTTGATTTTATTTTAAAGCTTAGTAAAAAATGAATTTATCGCACTAAGATCTAGAAATGTTAGAAAATTTGAATTTTATCAACCCTAGCTCAGGCTCCTTACACGTTAAAATTCTTTTTTTTTTATAAAAAAAATCTATTTCAGAAAATAAATTATAAAGGAAATGTAATCTTTTGAAGCTTCTTTTAGAAATATATGTTAAGAGAATAACATTGCAAAGTGATGAACCAGAAATCATGATTTTAAATTCAAGTGTGGATGATATCAATTGACATATGAAATTTTCTAAGATTTAAAGACTAGACATGAAAGGAAGCTAACTTATTATGGGCTTATTTTATGTCTCTTTATTAATTTTGGCTCACTTTATGCATCTTTTGATTTTTTAATATACTTTGTGCATCTTGCAATTATTTGGTGGATGTTATGCATCTTTTTATTTTGAGCTAATTTTGTGCATCTTTTCTTTTTTTGCCAGCTTGCTTCCTTCTTAAGTCTTTAAAAATTTCTTAGTTGTGATAATATATTTCAAATATACGAGAAGAGGAACTCACTCTCTTTTATAAGAAAGAGTAAACCACAAATTAAAACCTGATCTATCTAATATACACAGACAACGAGAGTAAGAAATTTTGGAATAAATTCATTGATTTGGAAAAATATTCAATTGAGATAGAGAACTATTAGAAGATGAAACATTTTTCTATTTCTTGATCTAATTTTTAAATTTAAATAATTTTTTTATTCAAAAAGAAATTACACCACTAAAATAGTTAGAGGAAGATAAATAATTATCATTTTTTCTTTATTTATAGGTAAAATTTTCATTTTAAAAAAAATGTGAGAAGTGATTGATTCTCTTCTTTAAATATGATGTGAGATGTGATTTATGGGTGATGATGAGAGAGTGTTCTCAAAAACATATATAAAAATTAAAAAAAAATATAAGCATAAATAACAAAACACTAAAATAATAAAAGAAAATAAAAACATTCATGATGAACAAAAACAAAATAAAGAACATATACACATGACACAAATAAATACACAAACATAGTTTTATACCACATCATCTTGCTCCCGGTCTAATAACTCAAAAATTAGGTATGTGAAGGAGATCTTTTGCTTTTTATCATTTGTCATTATTATAATTAGCTTATTTTTACCCTTTGTCTTTGTATGAAATATTTTTTTATCGAGAAACTGATTTTTTATATGTCCAGGTTTCCTACACCTAAAATAAATAACATCAGAAGAAATCTTAACATTCTTGCCATATTTACCTTTATTTCACTTTTGCTGATATGTTTGCTTACGTTGTATTATATCTTAAAATTTTCTTGTTATTGATGCAATTTCCTCACTCTTATCAACTACTAAGTCACTTTTATCCATGTCTTCAACTTTTGCACTATAGTTTCACATGTATACAAAAGTCTTTGACTTACACTTTATCGTGAACAA
>NW_021379448.1:0-210 GCF_001605985.2 Dendrobium catenatum | reverse complement strand
TCTATGGAAAGCCCAAGGTGAGGGCAAAAGCAATACCAGTCAATCTTTTGAAGAGTCCAAGGTTCGCGGTTCTTACGATCTCTTTGTGAGTTCGTTATTTATCTCTATCTTTCTCGTATATTCTTGTTCATCTCCTTTCTCCCCTCTTCATCCACCCAAGTTCTTCCCCTAGATCCACCTCCGACCGCCCACCTTGCCGCCCCATCACCA
>NW_021379447.1:0-597 GCF_001605985.2 Dendrobium catenatum | reverse complement strand
TGCAATAACAAGGATGATTAATTAGGCTAATTATTTAAGATTTTTTAAATTAGAATTATAACTTTGATCATTATAAATTACTTCTAAACTATGATGTATTATCTTACATTTTATTAAATTTAAATTACCAAATTTTATTTGAGCTATTAAATTAATCAATAGGTGATTACAATATTGCTTAAGGATAAAACAGAGCTTAAACTGGGAGTAATTTATTAAGTGTAAATTATGCACTATTTATTAGATTTAAATTTAGTGAAAATGTGTTATTTTATTGGTGTTTTTGCAGGAAATTTTCAACAAAAGATAAAAATTCATAAATATTGAACTAACACTACATCTTTCTAATTACCAGCACTGCAGCATCTACAATCCCTCTATGCCAGACCAAGGAATCACAGTGCTAGTGTCTCAGGAAATATGAAAAATAATTTAATTCCCTAGTGGTGCCAAGGTCAATGTTGTAGTGCCTCATAACACCGTAGCTCAAAAAATCCATGTCGTAACACCTGAGTCTCATGAATTTAAGTACCGAAGCATTAATCATTACAACCCCGTAGTACCATATTACACATTTAGGTAATGTAAAACTCAATT
>NW_021379446.1:0-224 GCF_001605985.2 Dendrobium catenatum | reverse complement strand
TGGGTGGGTGTACCGGGTGGAGATGTATATCATGGTGAATGGGGTGGCGGAGGAAGAGAGATTGACGGCAGCGGCCCTATGTCCAGAAGGAAAAACTTTAGCTTGGTTCCAGTGGACAATAGCATGGCCACTAACAGAGCAGCTGAAGAAAGCTATCAATAGCATCCTATCCTTCCACCTTGAGGACAAGGTGGATCTTAGAAGGGGAGTATTGTTAGAACGGT
>NW_021379445.1:0-372 GCF_001605985.2 Dendrobium catenatum | reverse complement strand
GCTGTAAATATTTGAAGGTTTTACAGCCTTTGGATTATAATTCAGATTCTGAAGTTAGAGACCTTAGAATGGGTTCAAAATTGGAGGGTATCATCTAGAGACATGTCTTATCACTTTGTAAGTGATAGGCCCTAAATCAGAGGCCATTTGACTGGGTTTTGAAATGTTTGAAAAATCTTTGAAAAAGGTCTTTAGGAGAGGGCCTTAAGACTTTGAATTTGAGCCTGGATTTCTGGATTTGGAATGGATTTTAAATTTGAATGATTAATATTGAAGTATCCAAATCATTTACAACCATGTTATGGTTGTTAATGAATGGATAAGGTCAAAGCTATATTAAAGGTGGGATCAAAGTCTAAGTTGAAGTTTGGA
>NW_021379444.1:0-369 GCF_001605985.2 Dendrobium catenatum | reverse complement strand
ATATTCACATTTGAATTTATTAAGCATTTTATATTTTATCATACAATTTTGTCTCTCATTCTAAATTCTTGGGGCAAAAGACATCCTCGTCTTCATCGTCACTTGATTGTATACTGATGTTGACTGCATAGTGGCATATCTATTGCACATCTTTTGTGTATGTTGTTCAGTGATTGTACTTACCGCCTTACACCCGTAAGTTGATTGGCAAGGTGTTGTTGTGTTCGCTTCATATCCACTATCTATACTTACGAGGAGCAGATTAATGCGTTTGATGATAACTTAATTGTTGTTAACCATATGAACACCCTACATTTGCTGTAGTCCTGTATTTTTTTTTTGTATTATCTTACAGAACATTTTTTTTAT
>NW_021379443.1:0-207 GCF_001605985.2 Dendrobium catenatum | reverse complement strand
TCGTCAGCAAGAACCAAAGGAAGAACTACCTTCGAAGAGCTAGAAAAAAAGAATCTTAAGGCTAGAAAGACCGTTGAAGAGATGACCGACTTCGAGGCCAATCGAGAACCCGTTTCTCCTTCTATGTACCCTCTCCTTGCACAAAGAAGGGAGGTTATAGAGATGAGAGCGCGATCTTCAATACACCTGCTTGACTACTACACAGAA
>NW_021379442.1:0-720 GCF_001605985.2 Dendrobium catenatum | reverse complement strand
ATTTGCAAAATCATAGCAAAAGCACATTGGAATTTATAAAAATCATACGTCACCGGTAAAAATCTATTGAGGATAGAAGATATTAGCTATTATGGATTGCAATGGGATCTCTAATTAGTCGTCATGCTTTTCTTTTACCATGCAGTGCTTACCTTTTTATCTAACGAAGTTAGGAGGTAAGCCAGACAGGCAGATCCGAATCCTGTTTCTGGTTGAGGAGATAGGGAAACAAAGGCTATCAAATAAGTTCATCTAGTCTCTTATTTTTAGATCATAAATTAGGGTAGTATCTGGTTTGTAAGGTGCAATAATTGACTGTCTGAATTCTGTGTAATGCCGCCTATGTCCATGGGTATTGAGAGGATGGGATGCTTCATATATATTATAGGCCCTTGTTATTTTTTCTTTATCTATAGCCTTAATTATCTCTATTTTTTTGGTTTTCTGATGAGCCTTTTACTTATACGAAGTTGAAAAAAATCTGAAAAATATTTTGTATGAATTGTTAAGATAATATTTTGAAAGTGGCGCCTTTTTGTACAGCACATAAAAGGACTTCCATTTGTAACAGTTACATGTAACTCTCTTATAGTAAGATATTTATTTTATTTTCTTAATGATGAGACTTAATTTATGAATTGAAACATATTGCAGAATTAATGGAATGGTTGATTGTGGTGAACGACATAAGCACATCTATGAAAGAATCATGCTTCTTGT
>NW_021379441.1:0-378 GCF_001605985.2 Dendrobium catenatum | reverse complement strand
CTATAGAGGCAGAGGATTGGTTAATGAAAGTTGAGAAAATTTTGGAGGGAATGCTATGCCCTCAGGATAAAAGGGTTGCTTTAGCTGCGTATGCTTTTAATGGGGAAGCAGAAAGATGGTGGAAAAGTCAGTTGGAAGGAACTTTTGGTGGGAGACCTAGCAACCAAATAACATGGGAGGAGTTTGTCAAGTGTTTAGAGATTGGTATGTACCAATGACTGCCAAGAGATCAATGCAAGACAAATTTAATAGACTGGTGCAGGGTGACAAGACCATTACAGAGTATGAGGCTGAATTCACGAAGCTTTCTAGGTATGCCTCCCATCGAATCCCTAATGCATAAGAGAAATGCCACCGCTTCCTTTGTGGCTTGAGGGA
>NW_021379440.1:0-276 GCF_001605985.2 Dendrobium catenatum | reverse complement strand
ATAGTAGCAGCTAAATAGCAACAAAATTTAAAAAAAAAAAAATCAAAATTCCTCCTTCACTACAGGAAGATAGCTCATTTCTGACAGAATTTTCGGTGGAAAAAAATTCGGCACAAATTCTGGCAGATTTTCCGGCGGATTTCCGACGGAAAATTATCGACGAATTTCCAACATTTATTTTGACTAGTTTTTCGATGAATTTTTTTCAAAGAGATTTCCGGCGGATTTTTGACGAAAAATAAAAAAATTAAGTTATATTTTAATAACTTATTGTCA
>NW_021379439.1:0-223 GCF_001605985.2 Dendrobium catenatum | reverse complement strand
ATAAATAATTAAATATAAATCATTCCATGATTTGAATATTCAATTAAAAACTTATACAAATTTGATTTTAATTAAAGAAAGTATTGCATCACGTTAACTTCAGCAATTAATTAATTCTACTTTTTTATCAAATTAAAATTTCCAAATGTTTTAATTTGTTTAGTGGAAATGCTCGTAAGAGATGTTAAATTAAGGCAGTTGCATTTTTTTTAAATATATGATA
>NW_021379438.1:0-656 GCF_001605985.2 Dendrobium catenatum | reverse complement strand
GTAAGGAGCGAAAGCAAAGCCGGAAGAGTCGTAGGCGAAGTGGCGGGCGGCGGCGGTGAGGGGACGGTCGGAGAGGTCTTGGTCGTAGGTTTTGATGAGTTCTTTTGTGGCGTCGGCGGAGGCGACGAGGATGACGGGAGTGGAGCCGAGGCGGAGGTGGATGACGGGACCGTAGCGGGACGTGAGTTGGTGGAGGGATTGGTGGAGGGGAGGGCGGAGGAGGTGGAGGTGGCCGATGATTGGCAGCGATGGTGGTGACACAGTGACCTGGCGAGTCTTGCGGGCTTGAATGATGAAGAAGTTGACAAGGAGAAAGGCGAGGGGGATGAGCAGGATTGAGATGGAGATGCGAAGGAGTTCTTCCATGGCTGGCTCCGGCGGATGGGTAGCTAGAGAGGAAAATTGAGAATTAAAATTTTGTTGAGAAATAGAGAGGCAACCGGCGAGCATTTTATTTCCCGGAAAATGTAACGGCATTGAAAAAAAAACTTGAGAAACTTAGTTGCAGCTTGATTTGCTAGACAATTAATGCATATTAAAAGAAACATTGTAAGATGAATTCAATTTACCCAGCGGCATTGGCATGATGTGAATGTGATGGTGATATAGCTGGCAGCGGACCAGCGGTGAATGGTTGACGGCGACATCTGGCGGCA
>NW_021379437.1:0-227 GCF_001605985.2 Dendrobium catenatum | reverse complement strand
AGTGTTCCCAAGTATTTGGAGAAGATTTGGGATTTTATTAATTTTTAATGATTTATTAAGGCCAAAACGGTAATTTCCACCTATGGTCAAATTAGGGGTCAACCTGAGGTCAAACTAGGGAACCTTATTTATCTAAGGTCAGGGATCAGATTCTGGTCAGTTTGAGATATCATGGGTAATTTTCTGACCCAATGTGTATTTATTGTATTTTCCGGAAGGTCTCGGGG
>NW_021379436.1:0-310 GCF_001605985.2 Dendrobium catenatum | reverse complement strand
ATGAAGCCTATGATGCACCGACACTTCTCCTCAAAGAGGTGTACAGTGTCCGGCACGTATCCGACACGACACACGTCTGACATGCCTCCGACATGTGTCAGACACACCGAAAAGGTGTTCGATTAAAAAATATTAAAAATAAATTAGACACGCATGTCCGACACTCGTTTCTTAATTATTTTATGAATTTTATTAAATATAATTTCTTGTATTTAAATTTTTTATTTATTTAAAATATAAAAATTAATTTTCTTATACCAAATAAATCGCCCGCACTTAATACTCCTTTCATCGAATATTCTCATTTTTA
>NW_021379435.1:0-311 GCF_001605985.2 Dendrobium catenatum | reverse complement strand
TCTATATTTTTACAGTCACTTGATTACCGTATATTTTTACAGTCATGAAGGATATACAAATCCAACTAGACTAGTAGACAGAGTTGGAGTAGAAATACCTTTTGTGGACTGGATAGTAGAGGAATGTGACTTAGTACAACTAAATGTCAAATGTTTGAATAGTTATTTTTGTACTCTTAAATTAGAAGATTACATGCGAGTTTTTACTTGCAAGAGTGGAAAGGACATATGGGATAGACTTTGTATAACTTATGATGGGACTAATGAAGTTAAGCAATCTAGACTTAATATCTTGTTGCATGATTATGAAT
>NW_021379434.1:0-2645 GCF_001605985.2 Dendrobium catenatum | reverse complement strand
ATCACCATCTCTTCTCAGACAAAGAAATCAGCTGAAAAGAACACAAGAAACAATTTTTTCACAACTTAATAATGTCATTCCATGTTATTAACAGCTATAAGTCATCTTATAGCAGAAAAAAATGTAAATGATACATATAATTGAAAAAAAAAATTGAGCAAAGATGAGTTTTAATGTATTGAATTTGTTTTGAGATGAATATAATACAAGAGTTGATTGATGAATCATATATTGCACTTATCGCAAAATAGATCTAATGACTTGAAACTCATCGTGATTAAATTTTAATTAGGGTATCTTCACTACAGGAAAATCACGTGTTACCTCCTACGGAAAATGTGATTTTTCGGAGCTTTTACTATGGCGGAAATATTTGGCCGGAAACGTTTCCGGAAATTTTACAAGAATAATGCATAATTTCTCTAATACAATCCTTGCTAAATCAGCCATCTAAATATGCAAGGAGACCATCGTGATCTTCTACCAAATCATAATCCATCCAGTCATGAGTACAAAAGAATAACTATAACAAAAAGAACAAAAACCTGAACAGTCTTGATCAGCCTCACACTCCTGCTCTCTTGCCCTGGCCTGAAATATTAACCACATATAATGAGCTACAAAAAGCCCAGCAGGTCACTTAATACCTACCACTGAAATCAAAGCACGGTACTGAAACAATATGCATGTCAACAAGTCAAATCCATACCAGTCACTTGCACATGATCATTGAATCTATGCATATACGAAAAATCAGTAATCAATACAGTAACATAAATCAATTCCAGTCAATAGTATTAAGCGGTATGAAATCATATAAAACAATCAAATCAATACATCGTTAAAAAGAGTTGAAATCAAATCACAATAAATCAATCAATACAGTAAAATCATAGCAATACGATAAAAGTAATCACGAGCTCGGTAAATCACATGAATCACATGTATCAGGGTATCACATGTATCAATTAGTATTTGGTGTAACACGTGCCATAAAGCTCAATGCAATGAATCAGTAGTATCGATATCGGTAGTATCAATGAATCAATGTAGTATCAATATCCATATCAGTATCTACATTCAGTGACATATACAATATGAAATATCAAATAAAATCGTGTAGTATCAATGAAATCGTACAGTGACAGTAAACCCGTACATCCGTCAGTAAATCCATTCAATATCAATAAATCAATTCGATATCAATAAATTCGTCAATAACAATAAATCAGTAAATCCATAATGAGATCATAAGAACAGTGCTGTACACATGCAATACAATACAGTAGTCTTACTTAACAAGTACAATCACTGGCTATTAAGGCGTTTTTCAGTCTTGGAATATCGATGAATCGTTGTATATCCGTTGACTCAATGATAGAGTCGTCACTCTTTGCCCGTCGGCATAATAATCTCCTTATGACTCCCAATCGTTGTATTAATAATCAATATATGATAACACTAAATCCTTTTTAAAAGAAAGCCCGTCGGCCCACCATCCTGTACAGGTCAAATCAATCTCCAACCAACGGTTCAACCAATCTTTACTTGTCTTTTAGTAATAATAACAGTAATTCAATCATATATCCACATTCATGTACATCTCATTAATGTATTGCAATCAATAAACACAATTTAGTTCAATTTAAAAAATCCCTTAAAATATCGTATAGTAGACAGAAGTCGTTATAAAATGCACAGTTCCAGAAAATTACCAAATTACCAGAAATCGTGTAAAACAACGTTTCAAAGCTTTACTTGTACTGAAGCACTATTTTCCAACAGTCAGATAAATTCCTATTCGATAAAAAGCGCACAGAACTCAAAATATCCGGTAAAAACTTTCCAAAAAATACTCAAATAGTGCAATAACATCATTTCTATAACATACCAAAAGTTACGCGGTAAAAGTTTCGTCAATACAAAGATAAGCACGTTTTTCGGTAACGGAAACACAAAACTGAGCAGAGAAATACCAAAACTCGAAATCTTTGAAATCAGAAATAGGATTCAGAGTCCTTACTTCGAGACAAACAATTCTTTCAACAGCAACGACGAAAGAAAAGCGCACCGCAAGCTCCAAAACCAAGCTTTTTCCTTCCTTTTTCTTCTCTTTCTCTCTCTTGCCTTTTTCTCTCTCTTCAAATGATTCCAAAATATCTCCATCCAATATATATCCATGCAAATCGTCCTGGGACGAAAATGGATCGTCCGGGATGATCTGCATGGATATATATTGGATGGAGATATTTTGGAATCATTTGAAGAGAGAAAAAGCATGAGAGAGAAAGAAAAGAAAAAGAAAGGAAAAAGCTTGGTTTTGGAGCTTGCGGTGCACTTTTCGTCCGTCGTTGTTGTTGAGGACAAAAATCGTTCAGGCTAAACAGTAATCGTACCTAGACGAGTTGCTCTTTGGACAAATTTCGTACCGACGAATCAAATTTCGTCCTGGGACGAACTTCTCTGTCCACAGATTCTGTACTGATCATCCCGGATGATCACACGTCCCGGACGATCACACTTCGTCCGGACGATCCTGGAAGGAAAAAAATGGCTTTCAAAAGATATTACCGGAAGTTTGTTCGAGGGTATGGAATGATAGCATGGCCACTAATGGAGCAGTTAAACATTTTCAATTGGGGGGG
>NW_021379433.1:0-678 GCF_001605985.2 Dendrobium catenatum | reverse complement strand
GCGGGTCGTGGAGGTGGTGCAAGGCGACGCCCTTCGATGATCCAAGTGTAAACTGAAAAATGATCGTCGATGCTCTCTATTAGAGTGGGTACGATCCGGGCCAAATACTCCTCGATGGTGTCGTCAAAGTCGAATCCGACGTCAAAGAAAGGAGATCGGAGGATGTTCACTCGTCCGCGATCGTCGTATTCAAACCCGAAATTCCATTCGGGAACCTCCATGCATCATTTGAGGGGTAGAAGGTTGGTCGTCGCGAATAAGACTCCAAGGAGGAGAGGTGGGGCGGCGGGTAGGAGCAGGGATGGGAGGCCGGCGGTTGGTGTGGAGGGGAGGAGGGATGGGTGCAGGAAACAAAATAAAACTGAGAGAAATTTTCAGGTTTTGGGAAGTTTTGGAGGGGAAATTTGAATTCCCAAGAGAGAGCAATTAATTCCTTAATGGGGAATTAATGGGGAAGAGAGGGGGTGAGGCCGGCGGTATAGGAATAGGGAGAGGAGGAGAATAAACTGAAATATTTCAGTTTTTGTTGTAATAGGAGGGAAAATTAATGACTCCTAATTGAATTTCAAATTAGAATTAGGAGCATTAATTGAAATAATGAAGGGGGAGAACCATGGGGGCCGGCGGCATGCTTGAGGGGTAGAGAGAGAGAATTGTGGAGAGGGGAAAGGGATTTAA
>NW_021379432.1:0-227 GCF_001605985.2 Dendrobium catenatum | reverse complement strand
CAGCGTAAGGAAATGAAAAAAAAATGCAATAAAAACTAGAACGTACCTTTTATTATTTGAGTCGTATGTCTGTGGATTCTCCTCAGTTTGTAGGTGTGCAGTGCCGAAATGCGAGAAAAACAATGAAGAAACTAATAAAACTAAGCAGAAGACAACTAAATGCGAAGAATATAAAAAGAACAAAAATCAAATACAAAAACGGGTGTAGGCATTGTTGTTATTGGATA
>NW_021379431.1:0-942 GCF_001605985.2 Dendrobium catenatum | reverse complement strand
ACTGATTGGAGAATGATGTATTCACCTACATTTGATTACATGAAGGCAGTATTCATTCCAAATTCTCGAATACCTCTTCATTATTAGTTCAATTTATGTTGATACCAGATGCCTGGAGCATTCCTACTATATCACCAAGTGTATGAGACATCTTTGCACATTTCACAATGTTATTAAGTGCATCTCTATTTCATCTTTCTTATGTATGCTTGCAGAGAGTGTCACTGTCATCATGTAGCTCGTATGTTCATTGTATGTCAATTCTTCTAGTATTGCTTGTAGGGATGTTATATACATTGCAAATGTAGAAGCTTCTGCCATCATTTGAGGTGCCACAAGCATTAAAATCCATTATATTTGTTACACATTGAATTCTTTTATCCAAGGGGAACTGTTGTATAAATAAGGAGTCTTCTACGGTGACTCGTAGGGACTTCCACATGTACTTATAAAACCACTACATGAAGTGTTGTTGTTTGTAGTAGAATTAATAAACCTTCTTGGAGTTCAACATCATTGATTATGCATAGGCCTTCCTCTTACTTGTTACTTGTGAATGAGATGTAGTAGGGACCTTCCTTGTCCACTATACATCTTTATTTGGTCATCTGTACCCGCTTCAATGATCAATATTTGATAATTGAACCTCTATATCTTAATTGTTCATTTGAATGTCCTCCAAAAGTTTCTCGTTGAGGATTGTTTACAATCAAATGACAATTTAATTCGTATGAAGACCTTTTATTAAGTGTCTCATGTTTGCATGTGAATGATTCTTTTGCAATATTGTCCACCACAATTCTTTCATTTTTTCGTTGATATTCATCATTTTTATTCATGACTTAATGTTGCTCACAACCTTTATTAAACTTTCATTCAAATGGATTGGATTATAACTTAGCATGTTGTATTTTTCAGCTTAGTATGCATCTAAAAGGTCAA
>NW_021379430.1:0-599 GCF_001605985.2 Dendrobium catenatum | reverse complement strand
TGTTGCATTTGGAGGTTCGATGGCAATAGTTGTTGTGCTTGATGTCATGTGCTGTGATAGAAGAATGAGGAGGAGAAGCAGAAGATCTATTGATGGATGATTTGCATGGAAGCCTCTTTTTAAAGCATCTAACATATATATATATGGTGTGTTGGAATTACTGTATGTTGTAATTCAAATATTTGCATTGATAAACTTGTATGTTAGATGCTCTTAATTTATATTTTTTCCTCTTTAACAAATCAAGCTCCAATTGCATCTAATTTGCGTAGTTTAATGACCTTGTAATTATTAAATTCTTAAACTATAAGATTTATAATATATTTTCTTTTCTTTTCTCTTTTAATGGTTAGCTCACAAAATAACATCGACCCAAGTGAAGAGTAGCTCAAATTTTTAACTGACTCATCCCCTCATTAGCCATGCATATATTCTCATATCAATTACATAGATATTAAGATATAAAAGAAGATTAAATTAATTAAGGATTTCAATTCATTCATAGTTATATTTTGAATAGAATTTTGACATTTTTATTTTTTTATTGGATGAGGAGACTTTCATTTTTAAATTCATTAGATTAATGTAGCCGTAAGAAA
>NW_021379429.1:0-606 GCF_001605985.2 Dendrobium catenatum | reverse complement strand
AAGAAAAGTACAATGTCCTTCACAGAGGACTAAAATCGGTCTCCTAAACTACATATGAAGAGGAAGCCGACAGCTTTATTCCGCTCCTTCCAAGGACCAGGTATTCTGCACTTCTGGGACCTGCACGAAGTAAGAAAAAGTGTCAGAAAGAAAGAAGAAAATATCATGCAGATATATACAAGACTACAAAAAAAAAGAGAGAAGAACAAAGTTGTACCTGAAACAGTAGTCTCCCGAGGTGGCCCGTGAAATAGTATCCCGCTCCTCTTAAAGTCTGCACAGAGCAAAAAAAAAAGGTATCAGAAAGCAGCTAAAGAAAGAAAAAAACAGTACAAACAAAGTAAAAATGTACCAAAACTGAGGTCTCCTGAAGCAGTAAACTGGCTGAAGCTCGGATCCTCTTCTTGTAGCAGCCTGCACAAAATACGAAGCAGTATCAGTACGAGCACAAAATCAAAATAAAGAAGAAGGGAAGAAAGCGTACCTGAACCCAAAAGCAGCAATGGAGAGCCTAAGGCAGCAAAGTCCCACCGACTAATGAATCCGCAAAGATCAGATAGATTCCAAATAATACAAAATTGCTAGAAGCAAAAGGTGATAATACTA
>NW_021379428.1:0-341 GCF_001605985.2 Dendrobium catenatum | reverse complement strand
GTTCTTGCTATTCCTCGTGGGTGTTTCGGCAGTTTGGTTTTGATGGCTTGTTACTTGCCCTTTGGAGGGCCCGGGTCTTCGTTTGGATGATTGCAATGTTTTGCTAGTACCTTAGCCCAAATTTGATCATCCCCTTTTGTTTTTCTTTTTTTTTTATTGTTTGCTCCACTGTAGTCTTTTCTTTTCTTTTGCTGATGTTCGCGTTATCATCTTTGATTGGTTGTATCTTTATCTTTTCTTCAATAAAGTTTCGCCAAAATTTTTTTTGTCTAACATTATATATAAAGTCTTCCACGAAATTCATTACACAAAAATATTAATTCAAAAAAGTTTAAAGGCGT
>NW_021379427.1:0-1044 GCF_001605985.2 Dendrobium catenatum | reverse complement strand
TGAAGCTTACGCCTCAGCTCATGAAAGAAAAACGCCTTAATACCCAATTGCACAATTTTAAACATTGTTGGAGATCGCTTGGAAATAATATCATTTGACAGTTATAATTTAAAAAAAATATTTATTCCTAAATAATATTAATTTCATGTTAGCATTTAATCTTTCAGTTGAATCAACTATCAGTTTATTCATGCAATGATAAAATCCTAATTTTATCTCAAAATTTATAAATTTATTCTCTGCATATTGATATTGTATGTCAATGAAATTATAGCTCTCACATATCATCAATAATATTATAAATTTCTCTATAACTTTCCTCTTCATCTTCAAAATTATGAGCAATTATTTCTTTTGCTTCATCCATAACATTATATATGAAATCTATAATAGGCTTCTTCTCAGTATCTACCATCTTAAGAACTTGCACTAAAGGCAATTGGTTGCGATTACAAACATGTTACTTTGTCAAAATCTATCATTTAGAATAATTTTCCATACCTCTTTCTCCTTAGATTTTATTTTCTTAAGTACAGTTCAATCCCTGTGTAGAGATAAATATAGACTCCAAAGATTGCATCGTTGCATAGCATCCAACATACTCTACAAAGTCAAATAAGCATTGGTAAATCTTGTTAATGGAGACTTAAGTATTTTCTTTTTTTTTTAATTTTCTCATAAATGACAAAACTCAATAATGATTGAAAATAAATTTACTTATCTTTTTGCTTTTATTAGTGCATTCTTATGATGTAGCAAATCTCCAAGCTTCTCAATGCAAAGTGTGACATATGGAGTTCAATATAAATATTTCTTATTCTCCATAAGTTTAGCTCCTACAACCCTATAAAGACTGATGTTATTTGTTATCACTTAGACAATCAAGTGCTCTCCAACCTCCTCAACAACACTATCCAATAATCCAAAAATAAACTTAGCATTTTTCATTTGATCAAATGTCTCAACTGACTTCAAAAATACAGTGTCATATGGGTTATTAATCAATATTGTTGAGTCTAGTAATTAGGTTGTTAACCCTAAGTA